>NC_068362.1:75018506-75198506 GCF_020536995.1 Dreissena polymorpha | reverse complement strand
GTAGAAGCAGTAGCAGCAGTAACAGCAGTAGAAGGAGTAGCAGCAGCAGCAGTAGCAGCTGTTGCAGCAGTATCAGCAACAGTAGCAGCAGTGAGCCTCTCCATCATTACGAAACGCACTGCATAATACGTAATGATCGAAGTATGTCTTATTTCTGGAACATGACCTGGTTTTTATAGAAGCTCGTCCAACATATAATGCTCTCTCCTGAACCCATTACGCTGCAGATACGTTCGGCATATACATTATTTATGTAACATCAATGCTTATTCGGAAATCGTTTTTGTTGTTGACTTGCATTAAAAAAATATCTAATTTAATTAAATCATATTAGTGTATTATAATATCATTGAATCGTTTTGTCATAAGGGTGGATGAAAATTTTGACAAATCGCATTGAATGCGACACATCGCATTGTCAATAAAAACTTTCCATCAACGTTATGTGATTAATAGTATGTATGCCGCTTGTATATGTTGGACATTTATATGTTGTATATGTTATGTTTAAATGTTGTAGATTGTTTTTTCATATCACGTAAATATGTGGAGGTATCTTTGCTTGTAAATGTTTAAATTATCGGGTGCATCTTTTATATTTAACAATAACGTTAATGGCAACCTGTTTCACATACTTAGAAATGTGAACTGGAAATTTCACTTTTTCCCCAGTATTTAATCAAATAGTTCAGTAGTTTGTTTGCCCTCTAATATATTCCCAAACGATTACGTGAACCTGACAATAGATAGATATCAATCGACCTTACAAAACGCCATTTTCAGCTGACTAAAAATGCCGTTCACACAGCATTTTTCTGCGACCGGTGTTGTACACTGATAATGAAAAAGAAACGCTACATCGACACTCACAATTTCAAGCATTCTTGAAGTTCTACGAGTAGATATATGTCTGCAAAAATCTATCCGTGATTAAATCCAGTCTTTTTCTATTTTTTAACTCTTTTTTGCACGTGGAAGTTGACTTATTGGTTGAAATTTTATAACGTTGTTTGATATTCATGTTTTTTCGCGTATTTAAATTTCATTCATACCGACAAAAGTACGTACATTTTATGTATGCGCGTCATATACGAGACAACTCGTGTATGAATACAACGTGTACAGTAGAACAACTACGCATAATGTTACGAATTGTACCTTTTAAAGGCATTAGAAGTAGTTTTGGGCACTACAGTCATTATTCAAAACTCAGGGGAAAGGAAAGAAGACAACATTCAATCTAAACGCACTCTTAACATACTGTGTAATGACTCAATCATAAATTCTATATTTCAAGCCGACGGCACGATAGATTTATGGTCATTATAACAACGTCCATTAATCCATTCCCCGATGAATATAATAACACCAATTTATACGTGTACCCATTAAGTCATTCCCTTGAAATTAAAAATATTAAATTACCGTTTCTAGAAGGGAGTCCATAGAACTGAAGTTACGGGCTTGGCAATTATAAGGAGATTACGGAAACGGTTTTCAAGAAGGCCCGAGGGGGTATGTAAACCATATTTTATGATCAGTGTGATAATGTTTTTTATTTGCGATAATAAGGTAGAAACAAGTTTTAAATATTATTTTTAGATTATTTAGAAATTAATCCGTATTGCATTGGATACATAATATATAGAATCGTGTACCAAAATGAGCTTTTAAATTAGCTTGCAAAATATTAACTTAAATCCAGCTATTTGTGTGCTCAGTTCTTAAGTTGCTTGATTATCAACTCGAAATATTGGACTCGGTTCGTAGACAGTCTTTTATTGGAAAGCGTTTGCGCCCAAAATACGTTTTTTGGTGAAAAAGAGTGGTCTCCCTTAATGTCGGAAGCACGAGAAAAGTGATGAGTATTAAAATCAATTAAACAATAAAAATAAACTTCGGATAATATTGGAAAATGGATTTTTTAAATCAGTAAGAAAACGGTAACAGTTTGTTAGCTATAGGAACACATAATAAAACTTAATACTAAGTAAATAAACATGATAAACTTTTCATAAACGTGTAATGGGTGCCGCCATTTTTTCCCGTGCATAATTGATGCCGCACGTAACAAACAATACCTAAGCTGTCCACGTGATGAAAATGTAAAAGTATACTGCGCAAAAAAGAAAAGACAGCAATAAGTAAATTATATAGAAGTTAAGAGAAAATACTTGCAGACATGAATCACAGAGCAAATTCAAAAAAGGGAGAACAATGTGATGTTGAACTTAACCCTAAGCCGTATCCAAAAGCAGGTGATAAACGCAGCCGACATGTAGGAAGTTTGAGTAGCGTTAGTGAAACAGATACAAGTTTGAACGATGAAACACAAGTGAAACAATCAAAGAAAAAGCAAAATTCAAAAGACCAGGAATTTAATCAAACGGAAAACATTATGATGAAAGAACTAAAAGAAATAAACATTAAACTAAATAATGTTCTTACGAAAGATAGCACAGAACTAAAAACCATGATAAAAGATATCATAAGTCAATTGAAAGACGAGCTCTTAGGCTCAATAACCTTAAGAGTGGAAATTCTCGAAAGCGAAATTTTTGAGAAGGCGGAAACGAACAGCAAACTGTCGAAGCAGATAGAAGAAATGAGCCAAAGACTGAAAGATAAAGAGGATGAAAATGAAATGCTAAAACGGACCATCAAAGCTAAGGAAACTGCAAACGATTTCAGGTTCAACGATATTGAACAGTATAGCAAACGCAGCAATATTAAGATAGATGGAGAACAGGACAAGGAAAACGAAACTAGCCTGGAAACTGCAGACAAAGTAATAGAACTTCTCAATCGACACATCACAGACCTTAAACTAAATCGCGACGACATTGACATTGCTCATAGAGTTGGGCCGTTCAACTCTCGAAAAAGCCGACCAATAATCATGAAAATGATCTCGAGAATGACAAAAACCAAAATAATGAGAAACGCGAAAGCCTTGCGAACACTAAAAGACCCGGTGTATGTGAATGATCACCTTACAAAGCTCAATACCACAATACTTGCTTGCGTTAGGAAAAAGCAGAGAGACATAGTCGTGTCGACCTGGTCACGCGAGGGAAATGTGTACTACCGCGACGTCAACGAGATAGTACACAAAGTCGTCCAAGACCAATACCAATACTGGCTGGATCTACCATGGCCTAGCACTTAAGCCAGTATTGAAAATGTGATCTCTTTTCTTTTATAAACACTGTGTCCATAAACCAGAAACGCTCCACGAGATTTTCACAGTTGAACATTGTATATGACGTGCAGACCGCGCAACGAGAGGGCGAGAAAAACGATTCTACTCGCAGGAACACTAATTTAATTGTCTCTTATCGATAAAATTATACTTTGCTTGATGTCGTGTTGAATAACCAGTACACATTTAGGTTTACAATTTATAAGTACGCAAACAACTAATACAATCAATACATACACTTTTTATATTAACAGAGTTATTAATAATTATTAACTATCATTGAAATTATATAGCCATGAGGCTTATCTAGTTTTTCATTTTCGCGCTAGACTTGCCAACTTGTGGGATTAAAAAAAAACTAATTGTTCATATAAAGGGGGCGTGAAAACCGCAAAACGTAAACGAACTTTAACGATGTTTTTATAACCGCACTTACTGTTGGGTTTTTCATTCGAAACAATCGCTGTTATTGATTGATTTTTTTAGTAGCTTTTTACACACCATTCTTTTCTGCATATTGTAACTTAAATCCCCGTTAATTATCTACTATAAAAATTACATCTAAAAGGAAGCATACACAATAGTCTAAGCTGTATTGTTTTTGAACCCAAAATACTGTTAACAAAATTAAATTGAACGATACACTATACAGTAGATTTTTCTAACAAAGATCGTCTTATATAATAAAAGTCCCCACGATATCTATGACATTACAAAACCAAATAGATGAATCTATTCTTTACATAAATAGATTCAATAATTGTTGGTTGTAAATTAGTTATATCTTTTATGTTAAAACAACAAAAACGGATTGTGCGTTTCTAATGCACGCCTGTACCGTGATTGTGTCTCTTGTTTATTCTTGCTATAGCTGGTAGAGGCAACTACGGCTTTTACATTATTAATCAGTTGTATAGTGATGGATGCATTACGCACGTACACACACAAAAGACAGACGAATGAACTCTTTTTGAAAAATTTATATAAGTCGTTTGATTGTATTACCCTCTGAAATGATTTGCGTTAATAATGCGTCTATGGCTGGTAGATAAAATAACTTTTGTCCAACAACTAGTGATAGTTGATAGTAAAACCAAATGGTTCTTTTATTTATTTATTGCTCAAACTTATTCTGTGTTACAATTGTGAAAATGCCAACAACGAACTTAACACGTTAATTTCACTTAAACTTAAAATTTTCCACTTGATCGGAAAAACTTATTCTTAAAAAAATGTGTTGTATATCATTCAAAACTATATGTCACGCTCGGTTTTGTTTTCTTGTACATTGCTGTTTTGTTGCTGTATTTCCTTTTTGTCCAACAATTAGTGATAGTTGATAGTAAAACCAAATGGTTCTTTTAATTATTTATTGCTCAAACTTATTCTGTGTTACAATTGTGAAAATGCCAACAACGAACGTAACACGTTAATTTCACTTAAACTTAAAATTTTCACTTGATCGGAATAACTTATTCTTAAAAAATATGTTGTATATCATTCAAAACAATATGTCACGCTCGGTTTTGTTTTCTTGTACATTGCTGTTTTGTTGCTGTATTTCCTTTTTGGTGTAAAATGAATCACTTTTACACACACAGTAAAACACACAAATGCATGCATACATGCAAGCAATCACGCTATCTCGAACACAAACGAATTACCTTTTTTTTAAATAGCTTTCAACATGTTTGGTTGTTGTACCTTATGTTTTTTTCTACTATGTTTAATGTTGTTCTGTTTGTTAATATTTTATTTCTTTGTTTCTTTTTGTGTATTATATATTTCACAAGATACCGGGACATACACGCACGCTTACACGCGCACACAAAAAACACACGCGCACACACACACGCATACACACACACACACACACACACGCACGCACGCACGCACGCACGCACACACACTCATGCGCGAAAGTGAGCATATACTTGTTAACAATCTCATTTCATCAACAAGAAGGCGTACAAACTACACTTTTTTATTTTTTTGGTGAAAAATCAGTGTTACACACACACACACACAGTAAAACACACCAATGCATGGCTACATGCAAGCAACCACGCTCTCTCGAATACAAACGAATTACCAATTTTATTCTTTTTGTTCAAAAGAATTTTCAACATGTTTGGTTGTTGTATCTAATGTATGTTTAATGTAGTTCTGTTGTTTTTTCTCTGTCCCTTTAGATGTTTTATATATTTTCACAAAACACCGGGACATATACGCGCGCCTACACACGCACAAAAATCACACACACGCACACTCACGCACACTCACGCACACACACACGCCCGCGCACACAAACACCCACACGCACACACACACGCACACCCGCACACACACATACACACACGCATGAACGTACACACACACACACACACACGCGCGCATGAATGTACATACACACACACACACACACATGCACGAACCTGCGCATATACTTATTAACAATCACATTATATCAACGAGCAGGCGTACAAACTAAACATATTTATTACTTGAGATTACGGCATAGGAAACAAAAACACGTACTGTTTAAATACGCAAACGCCACGCAAACATTGTTGTTGTTTTTGCATGCCAGTGTTTTTTGTGTTTGCGTTGTTCTGTGTGCTGTTTTTCTTTCTCTTAAGCATTTTTTTACTTGTGTAATGATAGTGTTTGTTACACAATATATATATATATATTTTTTTGGCGGAACCCTTTCTTCCTATTTGTCATTGTAAACAGTTTTTTATCATGGGTACCCGTTGCTTTTCGGGGTGTAAACATAACTTTTTTTCTGCTCATTTTTGTTTCCATATTTTGTTTGTATGTAGAGACATATCTTATCTTACAATAGAAACTAACTGGAGATGTTTTAAATTTGAAACTAACTGGACAAGCACACACAAATCATCATTTACATCACCCTCCATTAAATGATTAAATTATGTACATTGAATGTAAAAGGGCTAAACAATAAAGACAAACGCATAAAAATCTTCAAATGGTTAGACAAAAAAAAATATAGTATATGCCTTTTACAAGAATGTCATTTGACACCTACTTTAGCACAAACCTTAAAAGATGAATGGGACGGAGAAATCTATCTCAGTGGAAAACATACTAATAAACAAGGCATTGCCTTTCTTATAAAAAATAATATAGGGATCACAGTCAATAACTTTAACGAAATAATAATTGGCAGACAAGCAAGTATAGATATCAAAATACACGAAACAGAATTAACATTAATTAATGTTTACGGCCCTAACATAGATGATTCCACATTCTACGAAACATTACAATCCTTTATAATTAATAACCAAGGTAAAAACATCATAGTCGGTGGTGATTTTAATACTGTTCTTAACCCATTATTAGACAAAAAGAGTGGAAACCTTTATACTCATCCTAAAAATAGAAACATTTTAAATAACATAATTGAAAACTACAATATGATAGACATCTGGCGTACTATAAATCCAAACGAAAGCAAATTCACCTGGCACTCAAACACAAAACCAACAATATTTTGTAGATTAGACTATTTTTTAATATCTGAATCTCTTTGCAACATTATTGACACATGTAACATAAAACCAGGATTTATGACTGACCACTCTCTAGTTGAACTTAAACTGCACAATATACTTCCTGAAAGAGGCCCAGGATACTTTAAAATTAACAATAGCATCTTATTAGATACACAATATCAAACACAAATAAAACAGGAAATATTAAATACAGTTCAAAATAATAAAGATGCAAACCCAAACACCTTATGGGAAGTAATTAAAGGAAATATACGTAACACAACAATTAGATACACATCATTTAAACAAAAAGAAACACACAAACTTGAAACTGAAACCATCAAAACCATTGAAACACTTGAAAAACAATTGCATCAAACAAACACAAATGATACCACCGACATTGAAAATGAAATAACATTAAAAAAACAAATATTAGATGGAATCTATCATACACATCTCAATGGAATAATACTAAGAGCGCGTGCACAGCATGTTGAACACAATGAAAAAAATACAAAATATTTCGCAAACATTGAAAAACGTAGAAGTGAACAAAAAACTGTACACAAATTAGTAGTCAATGGCAAAGATATAACAAACAGAACTGAAATACTAGAAGAACAACGTTTATTTTTCGAAACCCTCTATAAACGAAAAAATGTTGAAAATAACACCCTTTTTAAAAATACACATCACGCTTTAAACCAAGAGGAAAAACAACTGTGCGACGGATTGCTTAATGAATATGAATGTGGATTAGCCCTAAAAGAAATGCAAAATAACAAAAGCCCAGGATCTGATGGCATCACAATCGAGTTTTATAAAATATTCTGGAATGAGATAAAAACACATCTAATTAATTCACTTAACTATTCATTTAACAACGAAAACTTAACTACGCTACAAAAACAAGGTATTATATCGCTTATTCCAAAACCTGGAAAAAACTTAGAATCCTTATCAAACTGGCGCCCGATTAGTTTACTAAACAATGATTATAAAATTGCAACTAAAAGTATAGCAAACAGAATTAAAAAAATATTACCATCAATCATTTCAAAATCTCAATCTGGTTTTATAAAAGGACGTTACATTGGTGAAAACGTTCGTCTTAACCAAGAATGCATAAATTATTTCAACAATTCAAATAATCCTGGTCTAATATTCTTTGCAGACTTTGAAAAGGCATTCGATTCGCTTGATCATTCATTTATGTTCTCTTGCTTAGAAAATATGAACTTTGGTGAAAGTCTCATTCAATGGGTCAAACTATTCTATACCGATATTAACAGTATAATCATTAACAATGGCTTCTTTTCAAACAGTTTTAACATCGAACGAGGGGTTCGACAAGGATGTCCACTCTCATCATCGCTATTTATTATTTGCATCGAGTATCTATCACATCAAATCCAATCAAATAAACACATAAAAGGCATATCACTAGAACCTGACGAAGAAATCAAACAATCCCTATTTGCTGACGATGCAACTTATTTTTTAAACGACAATTACGATTCTTTCCATAACCTAATAGAGTCGCTAACCCTTTACGGAATGACATCGGGTCTTAAACTAAACAAAAGTAAATGTACTGTGCTACGAGTAGGTAAATTAAAACAAAGTACTGTTCAATATAAAAAAGAAAAGAAATTTTATTGGACATCCGATGAAGCCACAACGTTAGGCATTACTTTCACAAATAATGAAAAGGATACAGTTCTTAAAAACATACTTCCTAAATTACAGAATTTTAAAAACTGCTTAAAATCATGGCATCATCGTAAACTTACACTAATCGGAAAAAACACAGTATTGAAAACGTTTGCACTTCCTAAATTAATATATGTATTAACAGTTCTCCCAAATCCACCAAACGATGTAATTAACGATATAAAATCAGCAATATTTAATTTCATATGGGACGGTAAGCCTGATAAAATAAAAAGAACTCGGTTAATTCAATCTGTAGAAAATGGAGGTATCCAATTAACGAACATTGACTCATTCTTGAATGCAATCAAATGCAGCTGGGTTAAAAGATACCTAGATAATACCAATACGAGTAAATGGAAATTATTCTACCAAAAAATCCTTAAAAAATATGGTGACTCCTTACTCTTTGAATGTAACATCAGCAATACTATCTTACATGAAATTGCAAACGAAAACATATTTCTGTCTGATGTTCTATCAGCGTGGAGTGATGTCACTCATAACTTAGAAACCCAAACCAGCAGTAAAACAATTTTATGGAACAATAAAGACATAACTTCAAACAATAAGACGTTTTTCTATAAAGATTGGTTTGAACGAAGCATTAAATATGTCGACCAATTATATGACTACAGAATTAAGGATTTCTACTCTTTTGATAATATATGCTACATATACGGAATACCTTCAAATAATTTTCTGAAGTACTACACACTAATCAAAAGCATACCCATACATATTAAATCTGAAATCAATACAAATAATACACCATGTACTCAAACAACATTTGTAGAAAACATACTTGGAAGAAAAAACAAAACAAATAAAATATTTTACACACTACAAATTAAAAACCCTACAGAAAACTCCAAAATCCAAAATAAATGGCAAGACCTTTTTGTAGAAAATGAACTTAATTGGAAACACATATTTACCATGCCATATAAAGCAACCATTGAAAGCACACTGAGAAATTTTCAATATAAATACATCCATAGAATTATAGCTACAAATAAATATCTCTTTAAATGCAAATTAGCTAACTCAAATCTGTGTGACTTCTGCAGTGAAAACATTGAAACTATAGAACATCTTTTTTGGGAGTGCAAACACATCCAGCCTATTTGGAATCAATTAATATCATTTCTTGAACAACAGCAACTAAACGTTAAACTATCTTTCTTAAATGTAAGTTTCGGAATTAACTCATTGAAATCACTAGACGGTAATAATATTGTGAATTTTATGGTTATATTGATGAAATATTTTATCTTAAACATGAAGTACAAAAAACAAGTACCAAATTTTAATTGTTTTGTCCATAGTCTTAAACTAAAAATCCAGATTGAGAAAGAAATAGCCCTCAGTAATGACACATTACAAATCTTTGAACAAAAATGGAATCGGATTAAATTCTCATAATGTTTTGTCCACTTTTATACATTTCACTCTAATGTTAGTTTATCTTTCTAAAATAGTTTTGTTTATTTTTTTTAAACATGAAGCACAAAAAACAAGTACCAAATTTTTATTGTTTTGTCCATAGTCTTAAACTTAAAATCCAGATTGAGAAAGAAATAGCCCTCAGTAATGACACATTACAAATCTTTGAACAAAAATGGAATCGGATTAAATTCTCATAATGTTTTGTCCACTTTTATACATTTCACTCTAATGTTAGTTTATCTTTCTAAAATAGTTTTGTTTATTTTTTTTTCAATCTGACAAGATCATTGTGAATATAAAACAAAACACACAAGTCCAGTATGCTTTCTTCCGACTTTATACAACTCATCATTTTTCATAACTATTCCTCTGTTGTTCTTTTCTATTCTCTTTAAAAAATATATATATATTAGCATATCTTGTATAACATGTCTGAACTTTATTGCTTTGTACAATCACTATGTTGTATGATCATATACATGTTTACATTGTATGTATGATATTGAATAAAAAAAATAAAAAAAAAAAAAAAAAAAAAAATACGTTTTTGTTTTCAAATTATACAATTGAATAAAAAAACATATGTACATGTTGATGTGCACATCTCTAGCAATAACAGTTATTAATTTTAAAAAGTCGCGAATTAGTAGTGTTTAACGTAAAACAAAAACTAACAAATGATTCAATGGGCAGTCCGTTTTTCAAATGTGAGAAACATTGTATACATGTAGTTCTATATTCAATCGCTGAGGGTGGATCCACGACAGATAAATACATTCCAAACTGCAGGCGCATTTGAAAGAATGTATATGCGTTTAAAACACTTTGGGAACATTTTGGCTTCAAATATCTCTTAAATAAGGCTATTGAACGTGCATCTAAAGCTACTGACAAATGTGAGAGAAGTATTCAGAGGATGGCATCACGAGAGAAACGTCCGGGTACTACATGGACACGCAGCAGGCAGATAGAGGTTGATGACTTTGACAAATCTGTAATAAGAAGCAAATGTAATACAATGTATTAAAAAGGTACTAACTTTACCAACGTTAAAAATATCTATTCCATTGTGAATCATAGTATCAATTTTCGGGGAAGAGTGGTTTTGGTGACCTGCGAAGATCTTAGAGCAATTAGTATTGCAACACGAACAGAAAGGGGTTGGTGGAGAAAAATGACATTAATCACTCTGCAACAAGTGATAAATCTTCGACAAGTTAACAAACTACGTGTAAAGGCCATCTAGCCCCCCCCCCCCATGCTGACGAGACATGTATGCATGGAATTCTCCCCGTCCATAATGCTGGCAGGCGAAATAATTGGGCTTGAAAGTACAACTTTCTAAGTGATTTTCGTGATAACAAAAAAAGGTGTATGTATACTATTTTTAATATCATAATCGTCACATCGCAATTACTAACACTACAAGCCCCAATACACCCCACCCCACCCCCACAAAAAGAACAATCTGCTCTATCTATCACTGTTTGCAAATAATTAAGAAATCGAAAATTAAAATAGGCAAATTTAAAAACAGTTGTGGTAATGGTATTTTTAATAATTAACTGTGATCTATCTTAAAGAACAAGAAAATGACATGGTATAATTTAATGCACTCTGACCAAGAGCGACAGAAATTATTTCCCCATTGAAAAGTAAACCACTTGATTAATATGATTAAATTGACGATCATTTGTTATTTTCTTATTTTTATTAGTTGTTTTACCGATCATATTATTTAAGCTGTGAGAAAATATATGATTATTGTTTATTTAACTGACGTAAATTAATTTAATTTAGGTTGTACGTTTGTTGATTGTTGTATTTATTGTTTAACAAGTATTCATCGGAATATGCTGATCATTTGATCAGAAGCAATATAAATTAATTCATAAGGCTTCACATAATATTGTATGTGATGCTCCCTTACTTTATATATATATTAAATAAAGTGAGTTTATACACACATCTTTTTGTATTTCTGAAGCAAATGTTTGATAAGCAAGACGCGAAGAAAAACGAACAAAATATTTGCAACAGTGCACCCGACATTTGTAAAGAGTCGTACGTAGTTTCTTAACATGCAATAAATGGAGCTCCTCTCAGCTTTGCGCAAAGTGCGGGATATGACAATATTCTCGGAGTAAAAATTGCCATTCAGTCTTATGACTTGCAACGTTATTTGTCTGTAAAGGCAAACTACATTCGGCAACAAAGCTGTACTTGTTTGCGCTAGTGATAGACATAATAAACACATTTTCTTAAAATATTCAAATAGTCTCATACGAGGGCATCTCTCTGGGTTGTTTTGCATTGGTCCTGGGATTGTTTATTAGAAGTGTTATATCGTATATACGCGTTCTTTTCATACATTGTGGCGGTATATACCAAATGTATTGTTACTACTGAATATGTTCAAAACGTTACAATATAAGTTTTGACTTGATAAGAACGTAAGTAATATACATGCTGCGTCATACAATTATTCACTTTGGTGTGAAGTGTGTGTCATATAATGCACTCTGAATAAATGTTCGAAACACACATTACGAATCCCTCCCATACTAATATCTTCTGGTTTTTACAGTCAAATATTTTTTAACGACGAAACGTTTTATTTTTCCAGAGAACGAATGCACGTGTTGACCCTTCCGAACGTTTCTTAACTGTCATAGCATCACTGAAATTGTTCACATGCATTTAAATGTAGAAAAAAAGTCAATCGCATTTAAATCGAAAGCAAACATAGCTGTTTTAAAACTACAGGAACGAGCAAAGTATTTACTTTGGCGTTTCTTGCGTAGGTCACTATTATATCGTATACCATCGTGTCGCTTTATAATTACTTATACTATTAATAAGACGTTTGTCAAGCATTTGTCGAGTTTGCGTTTTGGTTTTAACGACAAATACATCTCATGCATACTGACAAGAAGAAGCAACGTAGTCAGCCTAATAATTAGAATTCACCGCGGCCACTTGTTTATTTCAATTCAATACTAGATTTATCAGAATAAGTATTTAATAAAAAACAAATTTGTATAGTATTCGGCTGTCAACCGCCTGTTTTTCCAAGTGTGCATATTGTTTTTGACTTGGGATTCGCAACAAATTGCACATAGCTTTGTGAAGTATGTTGTATATTGTTTTATTGATAATTCAGTGATTCACTTAAAAATACTGAAGACGAGTATCATATGCAACGTCTTCACACGAATCCTTCAGTATTTACGAATGGCAAGTACCAACAGTCTGGTAACATAGATCACCAAGTACGCTCACTAGGTGCTGTTTCCCGTATCGTGGTTCGGGACACGCTTCGAAGTTAGTTTCCGATCGCGTGCAACGAGGATGTTCCTATTGCTGCCAGTATGTCCCGTTATTTTGAGATGTTCAGCAATTAGAAACAACAGGCCTTGGGCAGTTAAACAAAATTGAATGGAAAAAGTAACAAGCGGTTATTTAATGGTTTCATATTAGCGTAAAACCGACGAATATTTGTGATGCTGATCGAATCAAAATATTGTATGATTGGATACAATTATTTATTGCTTATTACTTTCTAAAACTTAATCCGAAACTGCCCAGTGGCATCGCGATAGATTTTGCTCCCATAGTTTTCTATATTTATTTAAAATTCTCTTTATTATTAATTTTTACAGCACACGATATATAAAATAGGAATTTATGTAAAACATTGCTCACAATTTCATTAAGTTACAAAACTTGTGATGACATTCATTACCGCTGGGGATATTACCGTTGAGAGAACATTCAAATAATTAACGATGTGATTGGTCTGGTATTATTATAAACAATATGTACAAATCGGGATGGACGAAAAAACAACTTTCAACTTCGATGGGCAGTTGAAGACTAGTTTGTTGATTTCAAATGCCAATACTTTTAAATTTTATCATCTCGAGACGTACAATCACACCGCAGACATATGAACATTTTGGGACACAAGTTTTAACAACATTAGAGATCGACCTTACATGAAAAATTTATTTGGATTTTATCAAGAGATATGAAAGTGCATGACTTTGCAAAGCGTGCTGTTCCATTAGTTCGGATCGACTATATTGAGTAACGTTGTAGTCTACTAGTCTGCTGGGCATCCAATGTCTGAAAGCTTCTTACCGATATAAAGGCTGCTTTCTTGTAAAATGCATTTCTGCATGGCATTTGTAATTTTTTACTTCTTATTGCTTTATAGCCTGATAAAATCGCATTCGTTCATAACCTTGCCCATTCAGCTTTGACTTCCAATAAAAATAATAAGCTCTATTAAGAATCTGTGTATGATACACATGTAAGTAATATTCTGAAGACTTAAACAATGAATGTTCGATAAGAATAATTTTACAATTAGCATATAACATTAGGGTGGTATTTCTTAACGTTTTCACTGCAGCAAAGAGCTAAGAATATATACTGACAAAACCAATATTTCTACACAAAAGTACACATCCGATACTATGATACACATATTAGACTTGAATAACCGATGTTTTGGTACATGTCTTCGCCGGCTCACATACGAATACCCTTTGATCCATACGTTATGTTCGGCGAATGCGCTTGCAAACAGGTTTCGGATTCCTTCCATCCGAATGTAGTACAATTATCGAATTCAATTGTCTTATGCATTTCTTGAAACGACAAAAACTTTAGCTTTAAAAGAATAGTATGTCATTGTATGCCCGTTGTTTATATGACTTCACGTGCGAGTGGATTTTATAATTATATGCAGTCGATCTTATAAAGAATACATTAGTCCATGTCATTTTGTAGTTCGCTTACAGCTACGCTTCTACTTTAAACAAAGACCTTCATCTCGGAAAATGCCGCTCACGCAGGCACGATGCAGCTGTCGGTGTTATATACTTATACTTAAAGGTAAACACTAAACAGACACATTATACTTCAGTAATGATGTTCTAAATGCAGTTCTATTTTATTAATGAGCTGTTTGTGGTTACATGTACAATGCATGTATACTATTTGTCCAGTCGCTCGTGGGAATTAAGTTGAAAAGCGTTTGATATTTTTTCTGTTTGTACTTATCTTATAATAAAATAAAAACGTTGAGCCTGTATATTGATAAGTGATATTATTCTGTACGTGTTAAAGGTAATGTTCGCATTAGAGAACATCTAAACTGTATGTTAGGAGTTGAGAACATTGAAACAATAAAATGATAAAATAAAACAGCATAAATTACCACCAAATACGTTTGATTGTGTGCATTATCTCCTTTGCGTGATCCATCGTATTGGAACAAATAAACTTTCACTTTGGACCTCTAAAATCACTATTTAGAGCTTTGGGAAAAGGAAAGTAGACAAAAAAATCGATAACCACTCAACGCAGTCTGCACTAATGGTTTAATGTCTAAATTATTAATTCTTCATTTTAAGTGGAATGTGATAGATTAACATATATTGTAACACCATCCATTAATACATCCATTCAATTTTCCCCATCTGATATTAATATAATGATACCATTTTATGTATATCCATTAAGTCATTCCCTCGGAGATAAAAAAAAATATAATTACCATTTAAAGAATGGGGTATACAGAACTGATATTATTGGCTTGGTAATCGAAAAGAAATAACGTATACAAATTTCCGGTATATACAATTATACATGTGACAATAATTGGAGGACCCAATTTATTATACTAATCAAGTCAGGCTATTATTTCTAGTGAATAACGATTATTTATGATCAATCTCATAACAAGTATAGATGTTGCATGGTATATAGGACTCGTGCTTTCAAAATATGTCCATCCAATATTGCGAAATAACAGACAGACAGACAGACAGACAGACAGACAGACAGACAGACAGACAGACAGACAGACAGACCGACAGACAGACCGACAGACCGACAAACCGACAGACAGACAGACAGACAGACAGACAGACAGGCAGGCAGGCAGGCAGGCAGGCAGAGGCAGAGGCAGGCCGGCCGGCCGGCCGGCCGGCCGGCAGGCAGGCAGACAGACAGACAGACAGACAGACAGACAGACAGACAGACAGACAGACAGACAGACAGACAGACAGACAGACAGACAGACAGACAGACAGAATACTTTATTAACGTCTCACTTTTGTACATAAAACACAGTAAAGCAGTACAAAATCATTATATATATATATATATATATATATATATATATATATATATATATATATATATATATATATATATATATATATATATATATATATATGTACAAAACCACTCTAAAAGAGTGACGAGAGACGATGATTCTAAACATTCTAAAAGTGTTCAACGATTATATACATCATAGAATCTTTCACATCTGTTAGAAATAAAAAAAAAATAGATTTTAAGGAAATTCGATTTAAAATGATTAATTTTCTTAAAATAAATACAAATTATAACTGTTAGAAATATAAAAAAAATATCCTGAGGTAAATTCGGTTTAAAATGATAAGTTTTCTTAAAATAAATTTAAAAAAAATATATATCATAAAACAATACAGTAAGAGAAAATTTCAATTGGTACATTATAAAACAGTTTTGTACTTTTGAATAACAAAGTATATTATTATTTGATACGCAATTGACTATGCGCACACATTAAATGGATTATATATACACACAAAAAAACATTAAAACTGTATTATGTTCATCAAGCAGTTCGTGTATTCAGTACAAGCGAGATCATTGGTGCTGTGTGAGAGTCTCTTTCATTGCAAGAATACTTTACCCCTACGGAAATATTTCTGTACACTTCGCGATGATACGATACCACAACGATAACCGTCGAAATGTAACAAACAGGCGATTGTCGGGCCAGATTTATAGGCAATACCACTTTTTAGTTGGATAATGACTGTAAACCTTTTATCGTTAGTCATTTTAATAATATATATTTCTATGCGTTTAAAAGCAAACCAATTGTATTCTTTTATAGTTTAAACCTATTTATTTTAGCTCGATTGCATCGAAAGCCTAGGGCTTATATAGACGCTCTCGAGTCCGTTTCCTGGGCCTAGAACCAGTACTTGGTGTCTTTGGGGATCGAACCCGTGACCTCCCGGTCGCTAGGCGGACACCATATCCATTACACCACGGCGACCCTTATTCTTTTATAGATTCGGAATCTTTAAATGGTTGATCAAATTGCATTCACATGTATTTCTTGAATGCATATAAAGATCGGAAGATTAATAAGTATCATAAGAAATGAGTGAACGGGGATCATGCATAAGACAATAATAATTTTATTATTGTTGTATAGTATTCGTTTGTCTCAATAAATGAAAATACTACTACATTGTATGTTAAAGACGTCAAACAACGCGTAAAAATCATGTCACCGAAAAAAGTTGCGAGCGATAAAAAATTGACAGTAATTTGAATTCAAAGAGGCCTATTACAATTGTATACACTTTCCTTCTAATAAGATGTCATTTCAAATAATTAAAACGGTCGATGACAAACCATATTGCGCCAAAGTATATAATTCACAAATAACCAGCAAACTGGCCAGGTAGGGACATTTTTTGTTTTTCTTAAATCATAGCAAAATTCACTCGTTATGAGCACCTTGGATCCGTACTACATGCTATAAACAAGAGCTGTAAGAGGACAGCGCGCTCGACTATTAGAGTGCTTGACAGTATAACGTAAGCCATCATGGGGAAATTGTTCATATTCAATAATTTATTAGACGATCTTTCAAAAATAAAAAAAAGGAAGAAAAAAACATTTTTTTTTGGGGGGGGGAGGGAAGGGTTGAGAGGGGGGTATAATGTGGGGTGTGGTCATTTATTAGATAATGTTTCAAAAATAAAAAAAGGAAAAAAATTATTTTTATTTTTTTTTGGGGGGGGGGGTAGGGGGGGGGTTGAGAGGGGGGTATAATGTGGGGTGTTGTCATTTATTAGATGATCTTTCAAAAATAAAAAAAGGAAAAAAATAAAAAAAATGGGGGTTGGGAGGTGGGGGGGGCAGGGAATCTCGGGTGGGGCGTTGGGTATTGTTTGGGTGGAATCCATTTTGGTATTCAGGTAAGTGTTGTTTTGTCAAAGTATTAATTAAATCTGATCATAAATAAAGAAGTAATGGCAATTTAAGCAAAATGTTCAATTATCTAAGTATAAAAGGGGCCATAATTCTGTCAAAATGCTTGATATAGTTTTCTGCTCTTGTTTATAGATTGGGGTGATGTTGGTAAAGAAGTATGCAAAATATAACAGCAATATGTCAAACGACATAGGAAATATTTGGGGTAGTACACAAACTTTAACATAGAATTATCAATAATATGCATATTCTAAGTATAAAAGGGGCAATAATTCTGTCAAAATGCTTGATACAGTTGTCTGCTCTTGTTTATAGGTTGGGGTCATGTTGGTAAACAAGTATGCAACATACGAAAGCAATATGTCAAGGGACATAGGAAATATTTGGGGTAGTACGCAAACTTTAACATTTGCTGCATATTCTAAGTGGAAAAGGGACCATAATTATTACAAAATGCTTGATAGAGTTGGCTGCTCTTTTTTATATGTTGGGGTCATGTTGGTAAACAAGTATGCAAAATATGAAAGCAATATGTCAATGGACATTGAAAATATTTGGGGTAGAACGCAAACTTTAACATTTGCACGCCAACGCCAACGCTAACGCCAATGCCAACGCAAACGCCAACGCAAACGCCAACGCAAACGCCGACGCCGGGGTGAGTAGGATAGCTCCACTATATATATTTCATATATAATAGTCGAGCTAAAAATTGTCCATTTGCGCATATGTTTGCGAATGTTAACTAATTTATAAATACATAACTTGTTCCCAGTGCGAATAGCAATAAACTATTTTTTCTGTTTATGAAATCAAGATTTTTAACAAAACGCAATCACATTTCTTTGTTATCAATTAAAACCGAATCACTAATTTATAAACATCCCTCATGCTGTTTTATTCGACCTCATCTGCCACATCGACGGTTAGGCCGATAATTGAGATCGATCGTTCGGTAGAAAACGAAATCACAAACTGCGTGTTTATACATAAAAGTATTGCCATGTGGCATTTCATTATAGACTACGAATTGTCCATACATCTATTTCATTTAAAATGACAATGTTTCAACATAAAAGGGTAAGTGCACATCGATTACATAGCGTTATTAACGTCTAATTAATATTAATAAACACGTACGTGATTGACCGTATAATACGTTTAAATTGACAATCGAATTAACGACGTTGGATTCATTAATGGATTCATTTTAAAAAAAGCAGATGAAAGTCTTCCATATTTTTTGCAGAAATCTTCGGGAAATTATTTGATTAGTTCCGAGCATAACTAGAGAGAAGTTTGTTTACGTCGGAGATAAACATCTCCATTGTTTAAAGCCTATGGGCAGTTTACAATATGTTGGAAGAATTACATTTTAAAACATATTAATTTTTGACTTTTTAATTTATCACGCGCGTGTATTTCAGTCTTTTCATTAAGCTGTTTTAAATATATTATTATTTTTTATAAATCAAAAAGGCTAATAATATATTATAATTCTTGAACGTTGACCCACTTAAATATAAAGTCTATGTTGGCATATAAATGCCTTACGGCAACCAAGTAAGTTTTGCAAACAGTTTTACCGTTACTCCCTTGTATAAATATATTCCACTTAGGGATTGTTATCAAAGCAATCGTTATGCTCAATAACAACATGGTGCCAAATATGACCTATCTGAAAATTATGGAGACTGGTAATAAAATATCGTATTAAAATGTATCGTGATATTAATCCTACAATATTATTAATAGTAAATAAGTTGTGCCCGAAGTCCTCCGCATACCATAAAAAACGCTTGTGTGTGTCTTGATTTTTGTTTATCTGCTTTCATAGCACATAATTATATTGAACAGAAACTGAAACTTTGGCATCATTTGCTGATACTTTAAGTCCAGCTAGTGTGTAATTAAGCGGATTCATCTTACATGAAAATTAAATATAGTGAATATATACTTAAATACTAACAAGATATGTATTTAGCCAAAAGGGTCAGGTTTCACCAACCTGATTAGGTAATCATATTGTTCTTTTGTGACACGTACCGTACAAATGTCTGAGTGATTTTAAAAAAGATTAATGATAGACATATCAGAAGCAATTAATGTAAAGGACTGTGGCCATATTGTGTTATTTGTTCAGTCAAAACCGTCAGTAAACCAACTCACACTTTACTAGTTTTCCGTTGTTACCGCAGTGGAATTCTTAAGATTGTGTACCATCGAGCTTGTTTTTAACATGTTAATGTATGTGGATGTTAACCTTCACGTGAATGACGTAATGACCGGAAGCGGATGGCCTCAACCGGAAGTTTTGATTATTCTTTCCCTTTGCGGAAGGAAGCTGCTCGTGACATCACATGATCAATAGTTGCCGAAATGGCCGTACACATAAAAGTTAAGGGAGGAACTGATGGCATAAATGCCGGCCAGGCATTGCTGCAACACAAATTGGCTGTTACAAGAGACTACATTTCACAGCCACGTCTCAGTAAGTATTGTTTTTAATATGTTAAATACGTTTTTAGATACTTTGACATTTCACTCGACCGGCGGTTTCATGCATAGGGATCCGGCACAAAAAAAAATCGTATATGATATATAATATATAGACAAGGGGTTTAACATGCCAAATAGGCAGAATGTCACACATTCAACAAAAGTTCAAATTACAAAGTCATTTTCGTTTAAAATTTATAAACCTATATATAAAATTGTAGCTAAATATCATCTGCAAACGTTGGCCATAAACAAATTTGCCTCATTTCAACCGTTTAAGAATAACAAAGTGAAAAATCGGACGAAATCAACAGTTTTCGCTAGGTAAGACAAAAATCCGCACTCCAATCTAACCATAACCCTTCGTGTAAATGTGTGCTTACAAACAATATTATCTCAATTTATCGGTTTATATTGATGAAAGAGAGTTAAATGAACAACTTACCCATAAAAACTAATTCCAATACAATCAGAATGAGTCAGTATTTTTCATTTAGTTATATCCATTCCGTGAAAGTAATCAGCGGTCGCCATTTGTCAAAGCGTCGTTGTTGTTGTTGATTGTGTCTGGCTCTGTCAGTGTAATTCATTGCTAAGCCGGGTTCAAGAGCATGAATGGCGACTTTCGTTTTCAAGTAAATAAAAAAGGGTTAAACAGTTGTTGCCAGAAAATATAAACTTTTGGAATTAGTTTTTAGAATTTTGGTCAGACAATTTTCTTAGTTCTTCTTAAATCTATCTATCTTCTATCTTCGGATACTGTTGAACTTCCCTTTCAGGTATTATTAACAGATCGAGCTGTCAGTGCAAGAAAAAGATTGATACGTACAGCTCAGAGTTCTTCTTGATAAAACAGAATTCCATTTAAAAAAAATTATGTCTCATGTATATAAATAAAATTGAGTTCAATCAACCTAATAAATCGTAACAAAGTAAAACACAAAACTTGCCATAGTCTATTCTCCAATTACCATGTATCAAGGGGTCAAGGAAACAAGTAAAAGAATTTCTGAATTAATGCAAACAATCCCGCAATAAACAATTTACCTTTAAAAAATTCTGTATTGCCCATTAAATCCAGGCCAAAATTATTTGTTCAAATTACACATACCGTAATCGGTTGTGTATAACGCGCATTTGTGTATAACGCGCATCAACTTTTTGAAGCAAAAAATCGGGAAAAAAAGTTTTTGATGCAAAAAAACTGGGAAAAATTCGGTTCCATACTCCATGGGCTAACAGAAAATCGTTTTATTTACATTGCCGGTCTCGCGCGTTATTTCGAGCGTCTATGCGATATAGATGGTAAGGTTACATTACACAAATATATTTGTGTTTGACAATTTGCAAAATATTCTTTCCAGAATATGCGCGGTCCTGAAAAGGACCTTTGTTGTTGTCTTTGATCGTCTTTATAAGGGTCGTCCGTCTATGTCCGAAACGTCAATATTGTGACTGACAATTAAAAAATTCTGACAATTCAAAGACAATTTCAAGATTCTTTCTCTGTCGATCGCAGTGCTATTCAAGATACGGTAAGTCTAATGACAATTTTTATAATGATTAAAAATGGCAAATGTGCAGTTTTTATTCATGTTGAAGAGTGTTGTTTATTGCTCATTCAGTTGCTCAGTATAATTGACAGGTGACTTTAACGACTCAAACTTCTCAACACCATTACTGACATTACACGCGATAATTAAACAGTGGAGGTGTGATGCCGTCTGCCGGTTCGCATGTTTTGATAATAGCCCAGCTACACAAAACTTGACAGGTGACTCAAATCTTGACAAGACGTATGAAAACGTGTGAACAAACACAACATCAATTTTATTAACACATTTGAAAAGCAATAAAAATAATCATCAATATCGGGAAAGGCCTTGCCGACATACTATTGTAAATCGACAAGTGCCCCAATTAAATTGTGTAACCCTAGTACAGTAGGGTATAATATTGTGGGAATAAACAATAAAATTTAAATAAAAATGGCTTCCTTGTTTTTCATTATCTCCTTCAAATTTATTTGATTTCGATGCTCTGTACGTACCTGAAAAAGATAGAAAATATTAATTTTAACTTTATAACGTTTGTTAATCTATATTCAGATCGTAAATATAATACAATTATTAACATAGTGACAGTTAAATCGACTGGGAACAGAATGGTCCGAGTTACCGTAACTGGGTAACTGACAGGGAAAAAATGTTTTGGCATGCCTGTTGTTGTGCATAACGCGCATCAAGTTTTTTAAATCAAATTTGGGGGTAAAAAAGTGCGCCTTATACACAACCGATTACGGTACTTAAGCGTTATTATGCCCCTTTGAAGAAGAGGGTGTATATTGCTTTGCTCATGTCGGTCGGTCCGTCTGTCCGTCCACCAGGTGGTTGTCAGAGGATAACTCAAGAACGCTTGGGCCTAGGATCATGAAACTTCATAGGTACATTGATCATGACTTGCAGATGACCCCTATTGATTTTGAGGTCACTAGGTCAAAGGTCAAGGTCACGTTGACCCGAAATAGTAAATTGGTTTCCGGATGATAACTCAAGAACGCATGCGCCTAGGATCATGAAACTTCATGGGTAGATTGATCATGACTCGCAAATGACCCCTATTAATTTTGAGGTCACTAGGTCAAAGGTCAAGGTCACGGTGACCCAAAATAGTAAAATGGTTTCCAGATGATAACTCAAGAACGCATACGCCTAGGATCATGAAACTTCATGGGTAGATTGATTATGACTCGCAGATGACCCTTATTGATTTTGAGGTCACTATGTCAAAGGTCAAGGTCACAGTGACCCGAAATAGTAAAATGATTTTCTGATGATAATTCAAGAACGCATATGCCTAGGATCATGAAACTTTATAGGTAGATTGATCATGACTCGCAGATGACCTCTATTGATTTTGAGGTCACTAGGTCAAAGGTCAAGGTCATGGTGACCCGAAATAGTAAAATGATTTTAGGATGATAACTCAAGAACGCATATGCCTAGGATCATGAAACTTCATAGGTAGATTGATCATGACTCGCAGATGACCCCTATTGATTTTGAGGTCACAAGGTCAAGGTCACGGTGACCCGAAATAGTAAAATGATTTTCGGATGATAACTCAAGAACGCTTTTGCCTAGGATCATGACACTTCATAGGTACATTGATCGTGACTTGCAGATGACCCCTATTGATTTTCAGGTTACTAGTTAACTTGTTATCGAGATGTCAAATCAGAAAGGCGAGCCTACTCTATTGCAATAGGCATTAGGCCAATCAAACTTCGAAAATTTATTCACTCTACATAGTTATACAAGCTGAAACAGTAATTCAACTTTTTTTGTAACTTCTATTTACAGTTTAACAAGTTTTCTGTTTATCAGTTGATCTTCTTGCGAGAAACGTTGACACGAAAAAGTGCTCAAGATTTTCAAAAACTACCATTTCAAACATTTGCAATTTGTTCAAATAAAATTTCAGCAGTTATATAACTATTACAATATTTGATAAAATTAGCATCCAATCGGGAAAGGGTATACCCACTGAATATTGGCGCACACAGATTGTTCCATGGAACAATTCAACATGTTCTGAAAATTGTGAAAAAGGAAAAGAATTTTCTATCAAATAAATCAAAAACAAAAAGGGAATGTACCAGATTTAATGCCAGGGACCTCCAAAAGCTAAGGCAAGCTCTGGTCCAGCATTTTGATATTAATCTTACACTCAAAACCTAAATACCATTAACTACTGTGCAACTGCAATTGTCATTTTTCTTAATTTTCTATTATAAATAACATTGTTCCAAAATAATAGAAAAATGACATCCTTACCTTTCAAAACTAGTGTGTAATAAGCATTGTGGTGCAGTTAACCTGTATGTGTTTCAGCCTACAAGACAGTGTCAGGTGTGAATGGGCCATTGGTCATCCTTGATGAAGTCAAGGTAAGTAAGAAAACAATAGGCATTGTAAGAAGCATTAAGGCCAGACTGTACTATGTTACAGATAATCATTAATGTGCACTCTTTCTCTAGGATTATATAAGAAAGTCCCTTAAATGGTGTTCTAATATTTGTAGAACTAGGTTGTCACTACGTTATTAAAAATAACAAAATATATTAAAGTGTTGTTTATAGTCTTGACTTGAGATGTGTAAAATATTGAGGATTTCTTTCTCTTCTTGGGTTTCCTAGCAAATAATCACTAAACTGTACTTGGTAATCATTTTAAGCACACAAATATTATATTTTTTCAAGAAGGCTGTATTCTACTAGTCATTTAAAACATTGTATTTAACTGCAATTTTAGGCACATTTTTTTCAGTTGTTTAATTGATTGTTTGCAATATGTACGGCATAATTTCAGTTTCCAAAGTTCTCTGAAATCGTGAACTTGACCCTCGCTGATGGCACAACTAGAAGTGGTCAGGTGCTGGAAGTCAGCGGATCAAAAGCTGTCGTTCAGGTAATTATATAATTTGAATGTGTTACTCAGTGTTTTATGCCCCCAGATCATAAGATCGGGGGAATCTTGTTTTTGGCCTGTCTGTCTGTCATTTATTCATTCATTGTGTGTGTCCCAAAACTTTAACCTTGGTTAAAGTTTTGCAAAAACTTTTGCATTATTGAAGATAGCAATTTGATATTTGGCATGCACGTGTATCTCATGGAGCTATACATTTTAAGTGGTGAAAGGTCACAGTCAAGGTCATCCTTTAAGGACTCAAAGGTCAAATTTATGGCTTCAAAGCGGCGCAATAGAGGCCATTGTGTTTCTGACAAACATATCTTGTTCTATTTTAATATATTTATGATATCGGTATTCATAGTCTGTGGAACTGTGTTATTTTTAATCCTTTATTTTCCATGAACTCTTACATTTTCCTAATTGTCAACATTCAAAGAGAAAAATACATATGGACAGAAAGTTCCTGAGCATGCTCACAGTGCTCCAGATAACATGCGTAAAGGCGTATAAACGAATTAAAGTTCTTAAATAACGATTAAGATTTAAAATCTTTGAGTAAAGTTACGCATTGAAAAAATAAAACACGAAATCGAAATTTTCGAACGTGCGTAAAACTTCCAGTAGCAAATTATGTATGGTAAACATTTCATCCCGGTTCTGGCTCGTCTAGGCGCTCAAATAAAACTACAACTTTAAATCAATGTCACTCAAGCGTTTGCTGTGAGGAAGAGCCACACCTAAAAACGGTCGAAAGGTCAAACGGTCTCGATTCTGTTCTCCTAGATTTGCAAGCGAGTCATTACTGTTCATTGTACCTTTTTAATTACACTTATCGTAATTTGTATACACAAGTAATATACTGTATACCTATTCAAAATGCCATTAAAATTAAATGTTAAATATAGTTTTTGATGACTTTAATGGCGACAAAAAGGTCATTATGACCTATATAAAGCCAAAGTGTGAGTGACCGTTTTACAGAAAAATCTAAATGGCCGACTGAAGCGGTGTATTGAAGCGTGGAAGGCAAAAAAGCCATATCAGTGTCAAAAGTCCACGCTGCATGCATTTTTTTCAAATAGATTTAAATACCCAAAGCATGGGTTCATCAATAATTGATGAACTTATAAGCTCTTGCGTAAATGTCTGTGAATCTAAAGCACTCAAAATTATTTGGTAATATATTGTTAAGAATTAATTTTATAATTAGGGGGTAAAATAAGAATTAATTTTTAAAATAGGGAGTAAATAAGAATTTGACCAAATTTTTATCTGGAACTCTGCATGCTCACACATATTTTCTCCAATTAGTTCTAATATGCTTCAAATGGTAAAACAGTGCTCCAGCTATGATCTGACATGGGCAGGGTATTCTTTTGTATAAAGAGAACATAGAAAACGAGGTCTTATGGCCCTGCGGCATATTTTTAATATAACAAGTGACATATATTTCATTAAATTAATGCAGCACATGTATTTTTATTCACAGGAAAAAGATGGTTAATTATTTTGTTAAACTTGTTTCACTGTTTCAACTTATGTAATTTATCAAAACTACTAGTACAATTTCGATTTGCAGTACAATAATGTGATCAGAAAAATAAACAAGACAATGTGTGAGAGGGGCCTTTTTAGACATAGGGCTGCAGGCTTTTGTGCCTTTCCATGTAAGCCTAGCTGGAGCACAGTTATTAATCAGATTCTTAAATTGCTATAAACTTCCTCAATTGTTTTTTAAGCTGTAAATAATAAATTGCCTGTGATAAACATGTTCTTATTTAATATGCCAGGTGTTTGAGGGTACATCTGGTATAGATGCCAAGCACACGACGTGTGAGTTCACTGGAGACATCCTCCGAGTGCCGGTATCTGAAGACATGTTGGGTACGTAGCATTGTCGACACTTGCTAGACCTTAAGACTAAGTGTCCTTGATAGCAGACTGTGAATACTGACAAATTAGCAAATCTTCCAATATAAGGAATTCTACATGTCAGATGTTCACTTTTTAAAGGGTGCTGAATAATTACAACCTTTTTTACTTAACATAGAGGAGTTAATTACAAATTAATTTGTGTCCCTCTTCTTTGTTTGGCAAGTCCAGCAAAGGATTTCCACAACTCTCTCTTTATTAAAAGGCTGTACTATTCTATAAAGACTGAGTATTAATATAAAAATTCTCATAGTCGTGAAGATAATAATGGTACATTACTTTATGTATTAAAATAACCAATACAATAACAGTATGTGGCTATATATATGGTAACATATATTTAAATTTGTTGTTTTATCCATTTATTATGAATAAATAACTTCTAACTTAACTTATAATTGATGCCACCTTTGTTGCCAGACTAGTTAAAGTGGGTGTTGTGGTTTATGTTGCAGGTCGAGTGTTCAATGGGTCTGGAAAGGCCATCGACAAGGGGCCACCAGTACTGGCTGAGGATTACCTGGATATTCAAGGTACACCTTTGTTCCATTCTATTGCACGAGCAAGTTTTGTTACACCCCTGCACAACAAAGTTGTAAGAGGGGGGGGGGTATACTATTTTCAGGTTGTCTGTCCGTTGACATTGTCCGGATGCAGGATTTTTTGTCCTGAGCATATCTCTCTAAAGCTATTACAGGTGTAAACTTGAAATGTCATAGGTAGTTATTGTCGTTTTTATGCTCCCCCAAAATTTATTTTGGGGGGAGCATATAGTCGCCGCTTCGTCTGTCCGTCTGTGTGTCCGTCCGTGCACATTTTTGTCCGGGCTATTTCTCAGCAACTAATGACCGGAATTCAATGAAACTTTATGGGAAGCTTCACTACCAAGAGGAGATGTGCATATTATCAGCGGGTTCTGGTCGGATGATTTTTCACAGAGTTATTGCCATTGGAAATTTTTGAAATTTTCCATTAACTGTACATATAGTGCAATTCTTGTCCGGGCTATTTCTCAGCAACTAATGACCGGAATTCAATGAAACTTTATGGGAAGCTTCACTAACAAGAGGAGATGTGCATAATTTTAGCGGGTTCTGGTCGGATGATTTTTCACAGAGTTATGGCCCTTTGAAATTTTCTATAAAAAAATTCTTGTCCCCCCAACTACTGTGCCCTCAAGACGTTACCTTTTATCTGAATATATAGTGCAATATTGTGACAAAAAAACTTTGGAGAGCATCACCCGTCTCCGACGGTTTTTTGTTTACTAGTAATTCTTGTACTTAGATTTTGTTCAGTAAATATGTCGCAAGTAATGAAAGATCAATATGCATTCTGTGAAATTATATCCTCAAAAAATAGTATTTTATGAAAAGCAATTTTGTAAAAAAAAGTGAATGGACAGTACCTGAATATCATTGTTTTTATTCTATGAATTTTGACAGGTCAGCCTATCAATCCCTGGTCGCGTATTTACCCTGAAGAGATGGTCCAGACTGGTATATCCGCGATCGACACCATGAACAGCATCGCTCGTGGACAGAAAATCCCTATCTTCTCAGCTGCTGGTCTTCCACACAATGAGGTAATGCATCGAAATGTAACACATGTTCACCAAAACTGTTACCAGCTTTACTTTCATGTACTGACCTTTCATGTACCGACGTCAGTCATTTAAGTTTTATATAACCTAGTGTAGATCCGACTCAAAGCTTATGTTCACAAAGCAAGCTGCTTGCTTCTGAGCTAGAATAGTAAGATTGCCTAAGTTTTACTCTGAACCAAATGTTAAATCATTTCAAACTCAAGGAAACTCAAAGCTTGACTACCTATGAACTTTTTGTCCCCTACTGGTTTCACCGAAGTGGACTTATGGTTTGCACCCTGTGTGTCTGTCAGTCCGTCAGTCTGTCACACTTTTCTGGATCCTGCGATAATTTTAAAAGTTCTTCATATTTTTTATGAAAATTGAAATATAGATAGATGGCAATATTGACATTCTGCATGTCATTTCATTTTGTTCCTATGTCAAAAATTCTGGTTTCTATGGCAACAAATACAAAAAATTCTGACAATGGTGGAGACATACAATTGCTTGGCAATAGTCTTGTTCTTCATAACTCATAATTCATATCATGATAATAATTTTGTAATCTTTTGTTAAGCATTACAAAATGAAAAATTGTAATTTCGTCTGTACACAAAAGCAACATGCGCGATATTTGTATTCGGCAGATTGCTGCTCAGATCTGTCGACAGGGAGGCCTGGTCAAGCTGCCTGGGAAGAGTATCCATGACGACCACTCTGACAACTTTGCCATTGTGTTTGCAGCTATGGGTGTATGTACAGTGGTGTAACGTATTGGATATATTTTTTTCAATATGATAAAAATAGTATTGTCTTGAAAATGTTTTCCTAAAAATTAATAATCTTTGCACTTTCAAACAATTCAGATCGGCAGTGTCAGGTGTAATAACATCAAAGAAAAGGGTTTACCCCCTTTTCAACATAAAATAAATCTTTTTATTATATTATTTGTCATAAGTACATTGTAATATATATTTTAAACAGATGACAATATAATGAAATGCCTATAAGGGTGAAACTGCACAAAATTCATGTAAAAAATGTTAAATTATTCCCCCAAGTAACAGGACCATATTTTTGGTCATAAGTAAACTGACGCTAAAACTATGTTGTCAATTTAAGTTAATAATAGTAAAACGAAATATTACAGTACCAAGTTTTTTTCCCATATTGAACGAATTTTTGTTTCTTTACAGGCTAACATGGAGACTGCAAGATTCTTTAAACAGGACTTTGAAGAGAATGGCTCTATGGAGAATGTGTGTCTGTTCTTGAACTTAGCCAACGATCCAACGTAAGAAACAGTCCACATTTGTACCCTAATGAATATTTTGTAGTGTATTTTAGTTTGAAAAATGGTGTAGTCTACAATGTGATTAATCTTTATTGTTAATATTCCACTGCTCTTTAATTTGCCTGTTTGCAAACAGTGTAATTTTTCAATTATACAAATATAACAACTGTACTGATATATTATTTGCACGATACATTTGAATGATATGAATAGGATTTGAAAATGTGTCATAATACTCTTGTCGTCTTGATTGTAATTCCTTTATAATGTAGGATCACAGTTTTCCATGTTCATGCAAAGAAAAGGAACAATACAAAAACTTGAAAATGTTGATCATGTTTTCAGTATTGAGCGTATCATCACTCCTCGCATAGCCCTCACCACAGCGGAGTTCTTGGCGTACCAGTGTGAGAAGCACGTGCTGGTCATCCTGACAGACATGAGCTCATACGCAGAGGCTCTCAGAGAAGTGAGTCATCTCTGACATTCTGATAAATTTTAGATCCAGATTTCAAGATTCTTTTTTGTTGGTCTTTAAGAAATGTGTGTTGCTGCACTTTGCAGTATACTCTATTTAATAACATGTGAATCACATGTTCTGAATGGTCTATTTTGGAAGTGGTAATTGTTCATAAATGCATGCTCATTTAATGGATAAGTCACTTCAGTAACTTTGAATGTTAAAAGCATAAGTATTTGGCTATATGAAAATATAATATTTGCATTCTGTAAAGACTATACTTACAGAAAACCTCATCATTAATGATTGCAGGTGTCAGCGGCCAGAGAGGAAGTGCCCGGTCGTCGTGGTTTCCCCGGTTACATGTACACTGACTTGGCCACCATCTACGAGAGAGCCGGCCGTGTGGAGGGCAGGAACGGGTCCATTACACAGATCCCCATCCTTACCATGCCCAACGATGGTACGCTCTCACTGGCATGTTGCATGCTGAAACTATCTTGGTTTTTGTAGTGGGCAATATGGCAAGTGTTCAGGCGTTTCTGTTTGGTTTGAAGTAAGTGGATGATTAAAACAAGTAGAGGGAGGGTGATACAAATATAGATTCAATAGTTCTCTGAACTGTATAAGAAATAATAATTTTGTGACATAAGGTTGACATCTATTTTTTTCTGGGTGTTTATAAAATATGGTTGTTATTAATGACTTTTCTGCAAAATGAAGCACATTTCTATATTTGAAGGAAACATGCATATATTTAAAACGGGTACATATTTGTGAAATCAATATTTGTGGCTGATAATGTCTATTTGAAGATTTTAAACATTTTATCAATTATAGAAAATAATTTATGACCTAGATGATAAAAATTCTGTCCTAATTGAAGCTGTGTAAATTTATATAGTTTAACCCTTTGCATGCTGGCAAATTTGTCGTCTGCTAAAATGTCGTCTGTTGAATTTCTAAAATTAGCATTTTCTTCATTTTTTTTTAAAGAATACTATAAGAATAGCAAACAGTTTGGATCCTGATGAGACGCCACATTCTGTGGCATCTCATCTGGATCCAAACTGTTAGCAAAGGCCTTCAAAATTTGGTTCCAGTACTGAAAGAGTTATGCATGCAAATCTTAATGAAGGTCGGCTATATACCCCTATATTCATGTTCATTCCAGACATCACCCATCCTATACCTGACTTGACTGGCTACATCACAGAGGGCCAGATCTATGTGGACAGACAGCTTCATAACAGACAGGTAGGAACTAGCACAGGGGTTTCACTGGCCCAAAAAAAGTTGTCGCCACTTTTTCGTGGCATGAAAACTGTTGGTTATTCCACCTTATTAATAAGAACAATCATTTTAAGAAACCTTACTACATTAATGTCATTGACTATATTATCACTTTAAAAAGTATGTTATTTCATAAAAAAAACAATAAGTACCTTCAGAAGTCATACCTTCATAAGTCTTAATAAACTTTATTTGTATATAAATAACATTTTTTTCAACTTGATAAACAACGCAGATAACCAAAATAATATAATAATGTTAACATCAATGTATTAAACAGTATGCTGCATAAATGTTTCGAAATTAATTATTTAAACATATAATCACACCAATGTTCATCATTTGAAAGGGAATCAGAAAATGTCGGTTAATAGCTATTCATAGCTAATGTTTCTTTGTTACACATGTACCGACTTAAAATAAAATTTGATTTGATTTGATTTGAAAAATAAAGCATCTCACTTCAAATTGTTTAACAGTTATATTTGGTCATTTGGACATGATATACATCAGCTTCTGTTGTTAACAAGTTTTCTGTTAGTGGTGGATTATTTCCTGGTTCAATTAAATGACTGTTGTTCACGCCTTTTTCCTGACAGAAAGGCCCAGATAATTGCCACCATCCATTCTAGTTGCCTGAAATAACATAAAACATATTTTTACAAACTATCAACATCAAACCAACACATAAATGTCCCTATCTTTAAATGTCCGAATTTAACATATCCGAAATATAGTACAACGAGTGAATGTTTTATATTTAATTCAGAAATTGTTGTTATCTTAATCAATTTATATCCTTCCCAGAACATTACAATAATGAATCTATTAAACAGAAATGCTCACAAATACCTGTTAAAACAAGTTTTTAGTTGTTGATGTGGAGAAATTAAATGCTTTTGCCTGCCCCATGGTTTTGATTTTAACAAGAAATAGCGGCCCTAATAATCATTATAATTATTGACCGTCGTGACAGTTTGTCCCCGTGTTGCTTAACTTATTGCTCAATATCATAAAGGGGCTGTTAATTCGATAATAACCCCCATAAAACTTGACAATAGCAGTAAAAACACAGTTTGTAACACTTACACGCTTCGGTGATTTCTAATGCACTCTGCACTGTAGGTCGCTTACATCATCGTAAATCAATATTTACCACTGACAGACGCTAATGCTCGGTCGCGTGCTTTCGACTCGCAGTACATTTTCGGATAGGATTTTACCTTTTTTTGAAATGCGCCACTTTTAAAAAATTGGAGCCACATTTAAAAAATTAGCGCCAATGGCGATCGACAGCGAAACCCCTGAAGCAGATTTAATTTCTACAAAAGAAACTCAAGAAATCTTTGTACATAGTAATTATTTTTTAGAATTGACATTTGGTTCACAAATGAATTGATTGCAATACTTGGCTCATAATTTACATCAAATTTAATACTATTTTATAAATAAAAGCTGAATTCAAATTTCTCGAAAAGTATACAACAAGGTGTTTCCAATTAGCTTTTTGAACAATGCATGTCTTTATTAAGCTAGCCTTTTCATAATTGTCATACATTGTATTTAAATCATCATTTAATTTTCAGAATATCGTACTTACATACCACTCTATGAGAACCATAGCTTAATTGCTTTATTGTCCCCTACCGGTGAAACCGGAGGGGACTTATGGTTTGCGCTGCGTGTGTCAGTCAGTCAGTCTGTCACACTTTTCTGGATCCTGCGATAACTTTAGAAGTTCTTCATATTTTTTCATGAAACTTGAAACATGGATAGATGGCAAAATAGAGATTATGCGCGTCATTTCATTTTGTTCCTATGTAAACAAAATGCTGGTTGCTATGGCAACAAATAAATTAAAAAAATCAAATTAAAAAAAATCTGACAATGGTGTAGTTTCACCGGTAGGGTACCATATTGCTTGACAAAAGTCTTGTTTTAAGTCCCATGCTTGAATGTTACAGATCTACCCACCCATCAATGTGTTGCCATCTCTGTCAAGATTGATGAAGTCTGCCATCGGAGAGGGTATGACAAGAGAAGACCACTCCGATGTCTCAAACCAGCTTGTGAGTAGTTCTGTGATGGGATTTAGGCAGACCTTACAACTAAGAAAGAATAAGTCAGTAGCCGAACTTTCACTGAAAAGTAGCTTAATGTTTCTATTCAGCTTAATATGGAACAAGTTCACATGTATTTGTAAAAATATATTTAATTATTCCACATTCTAGTATTTAAGATATAGTTCAGTTACTTTGCAGCTATTTTCTGTTTGGATTACTACATGTATGATAAGTCGAGTTACATTGGTTATGTAACATGTGTTCATTTAAAAAAGGGTCTTGTTCTGAAATTATGTCTGGGTGGAGTAATGCATAATCAAAATATAAATATGATCTCCAGTCATAACTTAGCTTGAAGTTTTGAGGAGGGACTGTTAGGTATTATTTAAATGTTGTGGTGTTGTGCTGCTAACAATATACCTCTTTCGCGATTCTCAAACTTCTGTGTAGGGCTCTTTGCATTATGCCTCTTTCACAATTCTAAAACTGTTGTGTTGTGGTTAGCAATATGCCTCTTTCACAATTCTAAAACTGTTGTGTTGTGGTTAGCAATATGCCTCTTTCACAATTCTAAAACTGTTGTGTTTTGCTATTTGCAGTATTCCAGTTTCCTCTATATCAATTCTAAAATTGTTGTGTTTTGCTATTTGCAGTATGCCTCTTTCACAATTCTAAAACTGTTGTGTTGTTTGCAGTATGACTCTTTCACAATTCTAAAACTGTTGTGTTGTTTGCAGTATGTCTCTTTCACTATTCTAAAACTGTTGTGTTGTTTGCAGTATGACTCTTTCACAATTCTAAAACTGTTGTGTTGTTTGCAGTATGACTCTTTCACAATTCTAAAACTGTTGTGTTGTTTGCAGTATGTCTCTTTCACTATTCTAAAACTGTTGTGTTGTTTGCAGTATGACTCTTTCACAATTCTAAAACTGTTGTGTTGTTTGCAGTATGCCTCTTTCACAATTCTAAAACTGTTCTGTTGTTTACAGTATGACTCTTTCACAAATGTAAAACTGTTGTGTTGTTTGCAGTATGTCTCTCACAATTCTAAATCTGTTGTGTTGGGCTGTTTGCAGTATTCCAATTTCCTCTTTCACAATTCTAAAACTGTTGTGTTGTGCTGTTTGCAGTATTCCAGTTTGCTCTATATCAATTCTATAACTGTTGTGTTGGGCTGTTTGCAGTATTCCAGTTTCCTCTATATCAATTCTAAAACTGTTGTGTTGGGCTGTTTGCAGTATTCCAGTTTCCTCTTTCACAATTCTAAAACTGTTGTGTTGGGCTGTTTGCAGTATTCCAGTTTCCTCTATATCAATTCTATAACTGTTGTGTTGGGCTGTTTGCAGTATTCCAGTTTCCTCTATATAAATTCTATAACTGTTGTGTTGTGCTGTTTGCAGTATTCCAGTTTCCTCTTTATCAATTCTATAACTGTTGTGTTGTGCTGTTTGCAGTATTCCAGTTTCCTCTATATCAATTCTATAACTGTTGTGTTGTGCTGTTTGCAGTATTCCAGTTTCCTCTATATCAATTCTATAACTGTTGTGTTGGGCTGTTTGCAGTATTCCAGTTTCCTCTATATCAATTCTATAACTGTTGTGTTGGGCTGTTTGCAGTATTCCAGTTTCCTCTTTATCAATTATATAACTGTAGTGTTGTGCTGTTTGCAGTATTCCAGTTTCCTCTATATCAATTCTATAACTGTTGTGTTGGGCTGTTTGAAGTATTCCAGTTTCCTCTATATCGATTCTATAACTGTTGTGTTGTGCTGTTTGCAGTATTCCAGTTTCCTCTTTATCAATTCTATAACTGTTGTGTTGGGCTGTTTGCAGTATTCCAGTTTCCTCTTTATCAATTCTATAACTGTTGTGTTGGGCTGTTTGCAGTATTCCAGTTTCCTCTTTATCAATTCTATAACTGTTGTGTTGGGCTGTTTCCAGTATTCCAGTTTCCTCTATATCAATTCTATAACTGTTGTGTTGTGCTGTTTGCAGTATTCCAGTTTCCTGATCCTCTATATCAATCATATAACTGTTGTGCTGTGCTGTTTGCAGTATTCCAGTTTCCTCTATATCAATTCTATAACTGTTGTGTTGTGCTGTTTGCATTATTCCAGTTTCCTCTATATCAATTCTATAACTGTTGTGTTGGGCTGTTTGCAGTATTCCAGTTTCCTCTTTATCAATTCTAAAACTGTTGTGTTGTGCTGTTTGCAGTATGCCTCTTTCACAATTCTAAAACTGTTGTGTTGTGCTATTTGCAGTATGCCTGTTACGCCATTGGTAAGGATGTACAGGCTATGAAGGCTGTCGTGGGAGAGGAGGCTCTGACCCCTGAGGATCTACTCTACCTGGAGTTCCTTGGGAAGTTTGAGAAAAATTTCATTTCACAAGGTATAAATAATTAAATGTATTCCACCTTCTCATTGACTTTACCACTTAGATACGTATTTTGACTCATGTTTAGTTCCATATCAAATTTAATTTAATGCCTATCTTACTAAATTCAAGTTTTTAACGTTTCATTTCCAACCCTTAATTATTGATGAGCAGCAAACAGCATAAAACCTGAACAGACTTGGAGTTTATCGCAGGCTGTTCTGATTTTATGCTGGTTGCAAAAGCCATTTTCACTTTGCTTCTTATGAGGGAAAGTGTTTAATACCCTGCCCATTAAGTTTGAATCGGGTATATTGAAGTCTGTTGGTCAGTCGGTCCGCATAAATGCTATCTATTGTCGTGTTAACTACTTCCACATTTCTCGAGCATAAATTGAAACTTCAAATTTGTCATAACCATGATGTTTAGAAGAACAGGACACATTTCATGCCGTGTTATTTGGCCTTTTACATGATATACAAAGTAGTTCAGGGATATTAGTTTCGTTAGAGACAAAGCTCTAGTTTTAATTAATCAGATGCTTGAATACATGATACACTCTACTAGCTTAATTTAATAGTAATTTCTTTTTGGTTTGAGCTTCCACAATTTAAAAAGTGCTATTTTTTATCAGAAATGTTTCGTGGCTGCCTTAAATATCAGAAAAAGATAAAATTATGATTTAAGATTTTTTTTGTCAGAACTAATTGACTAAGGCAGCTAAGTTAGTTTTTGGTGCATTTAAAGTATTTTAAAAATGACTTTAAAAGATTTAAACCAGATACTGTACCAGTTTCAATATTATGCATCTGGATGAATATAATTTCAGGTTAATTACAAAATGTGTTACAGAATGACCTTTATCTCGTCCATTTTCAGGCCATTACGAGAACAGAACAATCTTTGAATCTCTCGATATTGGATGGCAGTTGCTTCGAATCTTCCCCAAGGAGATGCTGAAGAGAATACCCTCGTCAACACTTAGCAAATACTACCCTAGAGACGCCCAGAAGGGGGCTGTCCCTAAAGCCAGCACTTCTGCAAAGGGGGCTGAACATAGCACACAGTTATAGGAGCATTAAATGAATAAAACAGTTAACATTAAGGTGAACATGATAAGCAAACCCTGAATTTTCAAATGAGTCATATTGTACATGTAGGAAAACTTCATGCGAATTTTATAAATAGCCTGTAAATTCAACTAAAAAGCACAGCTCTACTTACCCAAAGCAGTCTGTGCAATTTCAGGTACTGTTAAAATGTTCAAATTATCATTTTTCATGTTATGTATTTCATCCTCATATTTGACTGCATTTGTAGACATTACAGAACCGTTATGTTAAAATGTTGTTAAATCAGTATGCAGACATTGTGATATAGATTCAGTTTATTTTATTTATCGTTATTGTTCAGCAAGTTGTTTCCGTGAACGTATGTAAATTGTGTACCGAAACCACACATTCCAGTTTCTGTGCTTAGCAATAATGGTTGCCTTTTTTCTTCAAATAGATTTCGTGTAATCAAGTTCAGAAATTGCCATAATACATGTTAAATTGGCTATTATTTGTGAAAAAAAGGAAAATGCAATACAAGTCTGTTGAGAAATAACTAGTTCTTCTAAATGCAAGTTATAAAGGCAACAGTACTGTTTTGTGTATGTCTTGATTGAGTGGGTGCAATTCATGACAGGTCTAAGTTTGTTAACCCTTTACCACTTAGATACGTATTATGTAGTCCCATAGAAAGTAAAAATTAAATACCTTTCTTACTAAATTAAAGTTTCAAAGGATTTATTTGCAATCTTCCGATACTTATGCGCAGCAAACAGCATAAAACCTGAACAGACAGTGACTTACTCGCAGGCTGTTCTGGTTTTATGCTGATTGCAAAAGCCATTGTTACTTTGCTCCTTATGGGGGAAAGGGTTCATGGATATTTATAAGTAAAGGTTGTGTAAGTGTAGTTACTATGCCATTACTGACTAGTCATAAACTACAGTGATGCATACATAGATGTTGACAGTAAACATGCAGTGATGTGTCACTAATTGATGTTAACTCCATTTTTGCATTTGATCTGTACCTTGTTAATTGTTCAAATTTTTTGTAAAATAACGGTGACTTGAGGATGATTGCTTTTTTGACCTTTTCAATAATTAACTGATAGATACAGATTTGCGCAGGGCAGGGTATTTGTATTAACAGAGAGGCTTTACACTAGTGGATAGGAATGTGTTAAATCTTTATTAAGGCATAAGCTCTGCATATCCACAATACGTCTTTCCTTGGCAATGTACGTGTAACTATTGTAGAGTGTAAATATGTTTTTGTTGCAGTAAAGTTATTATGAATATAATCAGGAAATGATGGTACACAATTGTAAACAAAAAGTTAGGTCTTGTGATAACATTGCAAATTATATGTAATTTTTTAGAAATAAAATTGTGCTTTCCATTGGAACTGGTTAAACCCACATATTAAAATTAAAAGAATTTAATAAACCGTACACAAATGTTAACAGAAGTAATCTTAAATAATATTTTATGTTAAGACAAAAAGACTCAAGAAGTCTTCATTTCTTTTTTGTCATTTTTCTTTTTACATAAAAATAGAATAAAAAAAATGTGTAGCCGATTTGAATGTTTACATGTACTGTTTATTGTGTTGATTGTATTGTATGTATTTAGATACAAATGATTTATTATTCTATGTAAAATCCGGATATAAAAATGAAAACCTGCAGATTTTGTGTTATTGCTTTTTAGCTCACCTGAGCGATAGCTCGAGGTGAGCTATTGTGATCACTCAGCGTCCGGCGTCCATCCGTCCGTCTGTAAACAATTTGTAAACATCTTCTTCTACTAAACCATTGAGCCAATTTCAAATAAATTTCATGTGGAGCATCCCTAGGTCATGGGACAAAAGAATTGTTAGAAAAATTTGATCACATAACCAAGATGGCCGCCATGTCCATATATGGTAAAAACCTTAAAAAATCTTCTTGTCAGAAACCGCTCATCAGATTTTCAAAAAATTTCACAGGGATGACTTTTGAGGGCTCCCCTGAAAAAGTTGTTCAAAGAAATTTGATTCGTCAAAAAACATGGCCGCAGGAGCTCGTTGAACTTTGCATGTTTATTCGTTTTTGCCTATTTTGTGAAAACTTTAAAAAATCTTCCACATTTTTTGTCCGATCCTTTCCAAATTTGCACAGTGTCTTTATATCAATGAGCATTATTGGTCCATGAAGTACAGAATTACCTCCCCTTGAATTGAGAAAATGGTGTTTATGCAATAAAGTCCAAATTTTTCATCCAATTCTTTCCAAACTTGTAAGGATTTAGCATGGTTCAAACAAGGGAAACAACTACGGTTTATGCATGTTCTTTTTATTACAGATTTGCCTCCCTTTAATTCATTCAAAATCTCATTTTACAGCAGAGATTCCAAATCTGACCTGTAAATGAGCCCCATATTTACTGCCGGTGCTATGTTACCTTTTCCCATTTGATCATTCTTAAGTATTGGTCTTGTAATGCTGCTACTGCTACTGCTATTACTACTACTACTACTACTTCTACTACTACTACCACTACCACTACTACTAATACTACTACTAGTACTACTACTACTAGTACTACTACCACCACCACCACCACCACGTCTACTATTACTACTTCTACTACTACTACTACTTTTACCACTACTACTACTACTACTACTACTACCACTACTACTACTACTACTACTACTACTTCTACTACTACTACTACTACTACTACTTCTACTACTACTACTACTACTACTACTACTACTACTACAACTACTATTACTACTACTACTACTACTACTACTACTACTACTACTACTACTTCTACAACTACTACTACTACTACTACTACTACACCACCACCACCATTCACAGTGACAAAAAACGTATTCACACAATGGCTGCTACTACAACTTATAGCCCATTTGGGGGGGCATGCATGTTTTACAAACAGCCCTTGTTTCTATGGGATTTTAACCACAACTGTTCATGTTTATCTCCGACACATATCTTTAGGTCACCTGTCATGAAGTGACACGGTGAGCTTATGTGATCGTGTGATGTCCGGCGTCCGTTTTGTGTGCGTGCCTGCGTGTGTCCGTGCGTCCGTCCGTCAACAATTTGTTTGTGTAGACAGTAGAGGTCACAGTTTGCATCCAATCTTGATGAAATTTGGTCAAAATGTTTATCTTGATGAAATCCGGTTTGGGATTGTATTTGGGTCATCTGGGATCAAAAACAAGGTCACTAGGTCAAATAATAGAACAACCTTGTGTAGACAATAGAGGTCACAGTTTTCATCCAATCTTTATGAAATTTGGTCAGAATGTTTATCTTGATGAAATCTGGGTTGGGATTTTATTTGGGTCATCTGGGGTCAAAAACTAGGTCACTAGGTCAAATAATAGAAAAACCTTGTGTAGACATTAGAGATCACAGTTTTCATCCAACCTTTATGAAATTTGGTCAGAATTCTTGATGAAATCTGGGTGGGATTGTATTTGGGTCATCTGGGGTAAAAATCTAGGTCAAATAAATAGAAAAACCTTGTGTTGACAATAGAGGTCACAGTTTTCATCCAATATTTATGAACTGTGGTCAGAATATTTATCTTGATGAAATCTGGATTGGGATTGTATTTGGGTCATCTAGAGTAAGGAACTAGGTCACTAGGTCAAATCATAGAAAAACATTGTGTAGACAATAGAGGTCATAGTTTTCATCTGATCTTAATGAGTCAGGTGAGCGATTTAGGGCCATCATGGCCCTCTTGTTTTAATTGACTATATTTCAGTTTCTGATCCCTCCACCATTTAATTAAGGGTTTAGTGCCCTCACCTTTGACTTCATCGCCCTCACCTTTGACCTTATAGCTTTTTCAGATAGTGCCCTCACCTTTGACCCTATAGCTCTTTCAGATCCCATGGTGCCTATGGTCACAATACGTTTTAAAAAATTATAATGTTTATACCAAGTTGATGGGCATGATTCACAGATTATTTAAACAAGAAAAATATAACTGGAATATCAATCACAAAAAATATATTTTATTGATTTTCTGTTATTGAATTACCTATTTGTACAGATTGAATCGTACTTTTTTATATAACTTCTATTAGTGCCATTTCGTCTCAAGAACTTGTTTCTCTTGTTTATGTCATTTAAAGATTACGATCATTTAAATGAATCTCTTGGGGTAAAAAAATGGAATTTTCCACTTAGTCACTGACAAATTTATAAAAATAAACACTATTTAGTATTTCCCATATTAAGATAGGTAATATAACTTCTACTTGTGCCATTTCGTCTCTAGAACTTGTTTCTCTTGTCTATGTCATTTAAAGATTATGATCATTTAAATGAATCTCTTGGGGTAAAAAAATGGAATTTCCACTGACAAATTTATAAAAATAAACACTATTCAGTATTTCCCATACATTTAACTTTTTGTTTTTTAACATTTCATCAGGTTCAAAAAGTGAGATTTTGAAATCATGATTACATTTTACCATTAATTTTTCTTCATGCACCATTATCTGCGGTAATCTATTAAATACTGAAACTGTCCATTGTATAATCATTTGTTTCAAATAAAAATTGGTAACCATGGTCCACAAGTTTTCAAATTAAGATAGGTAAACATGGTCAACAAGCCATCAAATTAAGATGGGTAACCACGGTCCACAAGCCATAAAATTAAGATAGGTAACAATGGTCCACAAGCCATCAAATTAAAATTGGTGACCATGGTCCACAGTCATCAACTTAAGATAGGTAACCATGGTCCACAAATTATCAAATTAAGATAGGTAACCATGGTCCACAAGCAATCAAATTAAGATAGGTAACCATGGACCACAAGCCATCAAATTAAAATTGGTAACTAGGTCCACAAGCCATCACATTAAGATAGGTAACCATGGTCCACAGGTCATCAAATTAAGATTAGGAAACCATGGTCCACAAACCATCAAATTAAGATAGGTAACCATGGTCCACAAGCCATCAAATTAAGATAGGTAACCATGGTCCACAAGTCATCAAATTAAGATAGGTAAACATGGTCCACAAGATTTCAAATTAAATTTGGTAACCATGGTCCACAAGCCATCAAATTAAAATTGGTAACCATGGTCCACAAGTAATCAAATTAAAATAGGTAACCGTGGTCCACAAGCCATCAAATTAAGATAGGTAACCATGGTCCACAAGCCATCAAATTAAGATAGGTAACCATGGTCTACAAGTCATCAAATTAAGATAGGTAAAAATGGTCCACAAGGCATCAAATTTAAATTGGTAACCATGGTCCACAAGCCATCAAATTAAAATTGGTAACCATGGTCCACAAGTAATCAAATTAAGATAGGTAACCATGGTCCACAAGCCATCAAATAAGGATGGGTAACCATATGGTCAACAAGCCATCAAATTAAGATAGATAACCATGGTCTACAAGCCATCAAATTAAGATAGGTAAACATGGTCCACAAGCCCTCAAATAACCAAAATGGTAAAAGATTACCAAAGTCCATAGTAATGTGCAATTTCAGTATGTAAAGGAAGAGATATGAAATAAATGTTAATCTATGTGAAGTGGCATTTTGCACAAAATATCCTCATTGCTTCCATTAAGGTCGTACCTCACAGAGAAATGTCATTAAATACCAAATTCTACTGTATAAGGTCAAATTTAGAGGTCAAAGGTCAGACTATTAAAATGAATTTTAAGAAGTAAGACTTTCTCCTCCGTTACTTCACCATGCAGTGAAGATTTTTAAAACTACATGTACATGTTTACCTTTTGTAAAAATATTAATCTATATTAGTTTGTTGTGAACAAAAAACACATAGTTCTCTTAATTCTTGAATGTTGTACTTTGAGATTTAGTCAAAATAAAGCACCGATAGTCAAGGCTTTATGCTTATGCCAAAGGACTGAGTGAATATAATAATCACTGTATGCTGTTGTCTTTAAAATTCCTTGAAACATTGAAGCTTAAATCTAGAAAGCTGTTTAATGCCCATCTTAGACCTTTGAGGCTTTAACGTAAGTTTAAGGGACACAAGTTTTGTGCATGAAACTCTGTCTCCAAAAGGTGATCATTTATGGCAAGTTATTTTAATCAAAGCATATGAATGATGACATTACACACTGGATAAGCAGTAGTATTCATGTAACCTTTAACCTTTGAACTTGAGACATGGTATACATGTCGAGCATTCTCCTGTTAAACCACAAGATGATTGATAACTTTACACTCCAGACAAGTTCAATCATTCACACAGTGTATACTAACATGAAGAATCATACCTTAGTTATTTAGTTAGTCATCACTGAATCATGTTTCATTTGTAGCAAAAATGAAGTGACCCCTAACCTTTATGAAAATACTAGGCCGAGCATAAACCTTACATTGAAAAGTATACCAGGTTCCATCGAAGTATAACAGTACTAGTTCAGTTATTAAAAGATGAAGTTTTGCATATGTAGTTACTGCAAAAAGACAGACAAAGGGCAAAACTTTTGGCCTTTCTGGTGAAACACTAGAAGGGAATAATCATGGATACTTTGCAAATGCACTGTTTGCATAATAAACCATATAATTAATATTTTTAGTAACACATAATTAAGTTCTAGTACCCTAATGAACAAGTATCCACCTTAAAACTGGTAAACTGTGTGGGCTTAAGGTAAGTATCAAACTAAAACAAAATTAACACAACTCTTGAGATAAAATCCTTTATTTATATTCATGTTTTTGCAAGCTCCTGCTTGATGGTTTCGATCACAGGCATGAGTTTGTAAGCAGGGAGCAGGAGCACAGTTCTGAATGGCTCCATGTCCTCCTCTGCGCTCCACTTCTCCACCACCCCGTCACGCTGGTCAGCCACCGAGAACTGGAAACTCACCTCACTGGCCTGAAATGAATGTAGTAATAGGAGAATCTCCTCTTTAAAAGATTTTTCAGATAAAATGTCATTCAAATAAATCTGCATTTACAGTAACATTTACATTTTTTTTTTTTAAATCATTTAACTATTGCAAGTTCACATTTTAGTGCAAATGTTTTATTGCAAATTTGTTGTTAATAAATGTATAACTTATAGTTTAAAAAATGATTTGTAATTGTCGTGTAAATCAATTGTCAAAGGTTTGTTAAGCAATATAGGTATGCCTACTTGGGGAACATGTGTATTGATTAAAGCTCCAAATTATTTACCACACAGTTGATCTTTGTTCACGAATATGCATGAACAAGAGCTGTGCCCAGACAGCGTGCTCATCTATATTGTTCTGCTTCAACAGTACAATGTACATTTTCTACACGTGAACCCAAATGAAAACAGAGTTGACGCCTGTACTTACGTCACAAAACAGCTCCTCCTCTGAGTTAGAGAATATCATTTGTCTGACGTTGTGAGCCGCCTTCATCTCGTATGTCTTGCAGATGAGCACATAGTAGGCAAAGTTGTACTTCATTTCCTTCTGACATGCTTTCGTCATCTCCTTCCTATCAACACAAGCATCAACACTGACATATTAATCTGGCCTATAATTACAGGGATGGAAACTAACGTTTTACAATTGGTTGCCCACACGGGCAACCATCTTTAGTATTTTGGTTGCCCAGCTAAAGACTAACGAGCCCAGTATGATGTACATGAAGTTTCATCTGTATATACAAATGTAAGACTTTCTTTAAATAAAATAAAAGAACTAAACAACAACATTGCTCAATTGACAAACTTTCTGTGTATTATGTCCTAATATAAGTCTGAGTAAAATGATTTCATCGGCTTTAATAAATGCATTTTATTAACTAATTATTATATCACAGTCACCATTTTATTAAATGTTTAATTGCACTGAATTGTTTCAAGCTTAAAAAGCAAGTTGCCAAGCCGGACTACTAACTTTTAAATTTTAGTTGCCCAGGCAAAAATGTACTGGCCCCGGGCTCTCGGGCAACCACTAATTTCCAACCCTGAATTACAAATTGTACACTGACTTCTTACAAGATATCATTTGAACAATGTTCTGACCAATTTCCTAATTTCATGATAAATGTAACTTTTAGGGGGCTAACAACGTTTTACTATAGCCAAATAAGGATAGATTCCCTGGCGGCCATGTTTTTCAACAGACCAGAACCATTTTCGATCAAAGCCATGTTTTTTATGCAACTGGAACCACTTTCAATCTTGTTCAAGATATCATTAGGACAATTCTTCTGACCAAGTTTCATGAAGTAGAACAATAAATGTGGCCTGTGTTAACAAGGCTTAACTATAGCCATATATGGAAAAATGCCCCGCCCCTGGTGGCCATGTTTTTCAAGCACACGCAGATGACATCAGCTATAAAAAGTCAAGCTTAAACAAGATGTGTTTGTGAAACACAATGTCCCCCTATATGACGTTTGACCTTGTAGGATGACCTTGACCTTGTGAACGATGACCTTGACCTTTACCTTTCACCACTCAAAATGTGCAGCTCTATGAGATACACATGCATGCCAAATATCAAGTTGCTATCTTCAATATTGCAAAAGAATTCATAAAATAAGCGATTTGGGCCACATATATTTGACCTCTGACCTTGAAGGATGACCTTGACCTTCACCTTTCACCACTCAAAATGTGCAGCTCCATGAGATGCACATGCATGCCAAATATCAATTTGCTATCTTCAATATTGCAAAAGTATTTATAAAATAAGCGATTTGGGCCACATATATTTGACCTCTGACCTTGAAGGATGACCTTGACCTTTCACCACTCAAAATGTGCAGCTCCATGAGATACACATGCATGCCAAATATCAAGTTGCTATCTTCAATATTGCAAAAGTATTCATAAAATGAGCGATTTTGGTCACATATATTTGACCTCTGACCTTGAAGGATGACCTTGACCTTTCACCACTCAAAATGTGCAGCTCCATGAGATACACATGCATGCCAAATATGAAGTTGCTATCTTCAATATAGAAAAAGTTATTGCAAAATGTTAAAGTTGGCGCAAACAGACAGACAGACCAACAGACAGACCAACAGACCAACGGACAGGGCAAAAACAATATGTCCTCCACTACTATAGTGGGGGACATAAAAATCCATCCAGATGGGGAAAACTTCAAATCAAATAGGCAGCATAACTTGAGCAATTTGCAAAATAGTATAATAACAAGAAACATGGCAATGCCATGAACAAGAGTTGTTAACTTACACTAAAGCTTCAAACATTGGCACGGCCAGGGTAGGGGGAAGGTTCAGGAAGCGTTCACTGATCAGATATCCCACATGCTTGTCCGGATTGTCTAATGCAGAAGTGAACTTGTCCAACTCCTTCGGGCAACAAGCCTTGCACTTGTCCAGCAGCAGTCCTCGGATCTGCTTCACACAGTCTAGGTCCTGAGGCAGTGAGGAAATTGATACACAGACAAGAAATTTAGCTTTAGTCGAGATCTTTATGAGGATTTGCTTATACTTCAACTTAATTTATACCTAAAATGTACACAAAAAACTTGCTTGGTGTAAACAAATACATATACATCTTACAAAAACAGAGGTGTGTTATTAAGATTCTGCCCAGAAAGCTCATGTTGGATTTGAGGATGCAAATCTTTGAATTGTTAATTTTCTTAGGAGATCCGCACTTTTATAATGCAAAATCCTAGCTTTTGCAAAAGTTCAAATGCATGATTTTCCTTAATTTATCTATCAAATTTATTTACTTTTTTATAAATACATTTTAACAATTAAGATTTTCAACAGTGTTTTCACTCAAAACGCAGATGCAAAATCCAAGCATTTGAACAAGTATTGACACATACTTTATATTGTGTAATTTATAGAATTTACCATTTCTTGCTAAATTACTTTCATCATTGTTTGTGTGTATTCCATTTTTACATTTATTTTAAAGGCAGAATGGGCAAGATTTATCCTTATAAAAAACTCCTATGTACTTTTGAAAAATTTAAATGAACTTACTATTTAAAATCATAGAAATTGGAAAGCAGGAAACTTTTTGTTTTTTAATGCGCCATTCGGCCGGCATCCAGTTCTTAATGAAATCAAAAACACCTCATTTTATGATCATGCAAAAGGGTCCCTCTTAAATTGCATATGTTTTTCCAAATATGTTAGAACATGTAAGCAGTTCATTTTATTACTATAGATCCTGTTTTAACAACTTCATAACTAGCTACTGACCTTTCTTTCTGTGAGGTTGATAACTGATGTCAGTGCCAGCACCGAATCATCATCGTCATCATCATCATCGTCATTATCTTCAGGACTGTATGGTTGCTGAAGGCAATCAGATATGACATTATGTGGCACTTCATAGAACAGTATTACACTCAATTGCAATCAGTTCCTTATAAATATACAAGATGTATATTTCTGTCTTGTCATTTAATTCAAAATCTATTTATTTTGTTTAAGCTTTTTTTTATAAAAAAACCTGACGTTTATTGAGACACCTCTTTCCTGTGTATAAACAGTTAACTGGTTTGTTTTAGAGTAGTATTTCTAACCACATCTTTCTTTTTTCAAAACCTCAATGGACCGACTTTTATAGCATTTTTCCATCATAAGAAATTTCACAAATATTCATACTTTTTCATTTAACTTTGATACAAACCTTAATTGAAGTGATAAGAGTTTACAAAAAATGGAAGCATTTTTTGTCCAGTTCATATTTTCCAGCACCACTGCTCAGCAGTATTATTGTTATGAAAATTAATATAAACAAGAGCACCGCCTTGCGGGTGCAGACCGCTCATCTATTTTCTTTTTAAAGGTGAAGGGACTCTCATTTTCAATCACAAAGGAGGGAGGAGTGGAGTGAAGAGGGGTGTATAGTGTGGGGTTGTGGACATTTATTACATTATCTTCCAAAAAAGCGAAAAAAAAAAAAATTCGGGGGGGGGGGGGGGGGTGCAATGGGAGGGGGGGGGGGGGGGTTTGGGTGCGATGGTTGGACGGTATTTCAAACATAACAGTTTTTAAAAAAAAAATGGGAGGGGGGGGGGGGGGTATAGTGTGAGGGTGTGGTGGTAATTTGTGAGATGATCTTAAAAAAAAAAAAAAAAAAAAAAAAAAAAAAATTGGGGGGGGGGTGGGGTATAGTGTGAGGGTGTGGTGGTCATTTGTGAGATGATCTTAAAAAAAAAAAAAAAAAAAAAAAAAAAAATAGGGGGGGGGGAGGGGGGAGGGGGGGGGAGAGGGCACGGAGGATGGTTTGGGTGGAGTCTATTGTGGTATGTCAGGTAAGAGTAGTTTCATCAAAGTATCAATCAAATCTAATCATAAATAAAGAAGTTATGGCAATTTTAGCAAAATTTAATAATTTGACCTTGAGAGTCAAGGTCATTCAAAGGTCAAAGTAAAATTCAAGTTGCCAGGTACAGTAACCTCATGATAGCATGTAAGTATTTGAAGTTTGAAAGCAATAGCCTTGATACTTAAGAAGTAAAGTGGATCGAAACACAAAATTTAACCATATATTAAAAGTTACTAAGTCAAAAAAGGGCCATAATTCCGTAACAATGACAACCAGAGTTATGCAACTTGTCCTTTTACTGTACCCTTATGATAGTTTGTGAGTGTTCCAAGTATGAAAGCAATATCTATGATACTTTAGGGGTAAAATGGACCAAAACATAAATCTTAACCAAATTTTCAATTTTCTAAGTATAAAGGGCCCATAATTCCGTCCAAATGCCAGTCAGAGTTACATAACTTTGCCTGCACGGTCCCCTTATGATAGTTCATAAATCTTGCAAGTATGAAAGCAATAGCTTTGATACTGTAGGAATAAAGTGGACCTAAACACAAAACTTAATCAAATTTTCAATTTTCTAAGTATAAAAAGGGCACATAATTCTGTCAAAATGCCAGTCAGAGTTACATTACTTTGCCTGCACAGTCCCCATATGATAGTTAGTAAGTGTTGCAAGTATGAAAGCAATAGCTTTGATGCTTAAGGAATAAAATGGACCTAAACACAAAACTTAACCAAAATTGTCAATTTTCTAAGTATAAAAAGGGCACATAATTCTGTCAAAATGCATGCCAGAGTTATCTAACTTTGCCTGCCCAGTCCCCTCATGATAGTAAGTAAGTGTACCAAGTTTGAATGCAATAGCATTGATACTTACTGAGAAAAGTGGAACTAAACGCAAAACTTAACCAAAATTTTCAATTTTTTAAGTATAAAAAGGGCACATAATTCTGTCAAAATGCACGCCAGAGTTATCTAACTTTGCCTGCCCAGTCCCCTCATGATAGTAAGTAAGTGTACCAAGTTTGAATGCAATAGCATTGATACTTTCTGAGAAAAGTGGACCTAAACGCAAAACTTAACCGGACACCGACGCCAACGCCAACGCCGACGCCGACGCCAAGGTGATGACAATAGCTCATAATTTTTTTTCAAAAAATAGATGAGCTAAAAATGATCCTTAAATATATTCACTCACAACACACAGATGTGATTTCAAAATGTACAAATTGCATGTATCAGATAATTGTTACAAACAAATTGAGCATTTTCAGATGCTAATAGTAATAATTTCATATGCATCAAGTGCTATGTACATGAAACACAATGCCCCTTCTGCACTTTGAAGCCACACAACAGCTATTTTGGAGAAATTGTTAAGCACAAGGCCCACAACCAAGTCAAAAATCAATGGACCAAAATAAAACTTTAACTTGATCTGGAAGACATAATTGTAGATTCACACACCAAAAAAAAGTAAATCTCTGAGAGCCTTCAGGGAAAAAGTTCCTTAATTGAATTCCAAACTGACAGACCGTCAGACTGGGGTGGTGCGGTGGTCGAGTGGTAACCATTCCAGAGGTCCCCGGTTCAAATCCCGGCCGGGGCACTGGAAATTTCAGAAATGCTTCAAGTGTTTCCCACCCAACTAGAGATGTACTGGTATGAAACCCAGGTAATTCTCGCGTGTATCGGTGCTATACACTGAGCACGTAAAAGAACCAAGGTATCTATTCGCAAAGAGCTAGGGTATCGCACCCGGATTCCTTGTATCCCAATACTGTCTCTTCTGCTTGCTGTCTCTACAGCAAAAACCAAAGGACCCCATTGGAAATAAGTGCTTGCACTTTCATGGGTTATCCTTGACCGCAAGGTCAAAATAAATACATAAATACACTGCTATATGACACCCTACAGGGGCATACACAGAATAATTTTAATAATCCAAAAGAATGGTGTAAAATGTACCATATTTAGTAATACTTGGAAATACCTGTTTACTAGTTGTTTCAAAGAATGTAATTGGTTTGTGCATAAGAACAACAATTATTCAATTCTCTACTAATTGTCCTTACTTTACATATATGAAACAGTTTGCCAATAATGTGTACCTTCATGACACTGCCGATGTAATTTTGAGAGATGATGGTGTCTGTCAACTGCGATAAATTCACATTGGCTTTTAAAAACACCTGCAATTAAAAATATAATAATTATGTAGCTGTTACTCTTATTTGTATGGGAAAGAAAGAAAATGATTATTAATGAAATAGATAATAAAATTATAAAACAACACACTATGGATACACCTTGTAAAAAGGTTAGAAAATAGCTAACCTGCTGAAGTAATGTTTTGATGCCATGGAAATCGCAATCTTCAGGAATCCTAGCTTCAAAGTCCAGCTGTACCTCCTAGTTTTTTAAGAGTATAGAAAAAATATTAAATGATAATGTCTAAGAAGGAAAGGTGTAATTCAACAGTTGTATGTTCTCCACATTTGGATTTTAATAATTAGGCTTCATTGAACTGTGCTTGTGTGCATAAACTATAAATAGAGCGATCTATGTCATAATACAAAAGTAATTGAAATAAAGATCATTGAGCAGGCTTAAATTAAATTATTTATTTACTGTTTTTATTTACATTTTAATACAATGTTAAACCAATAAAATAGTTGTTTACATAAAAATGTATCCAAAACTTCACATCCGAATTTACATACACTTTATAATGACCATTACACTTTTAAAGCTATACACTTAATTTGATGACAACCTGATCCATCGCTTCATCGTCATCTTCTGAATTAGTGCCTTCTTCATCTAATTCATCTTCATCCACGTCAATATTCTCGTCGTCCATTTCTTCTTCCACACGTTTCTTTTTTGAAGCAGCCATTTTGAGTTTGTAGGTTACAAAACACTATTTCACAGCGTTGTGAAATACAAACGAAAAGTCTTCGCATTATTGAACGAGTAATTTCCCTTGTTTATAAAACTGCCAGGAAAACTATCAGACGACAAAAAGAAAAAGGAGCGACATGGAAGTCAATTGCAACTGATCGATGTATGTAAAATAGTGGGGAAAATATAGGAGGAAAAGCTATAAATTGGCATGAGCCCCTGAAATTTGTGGTAGACTCGGAAAAAAATGTGCCCATTGTGCTTTAATTTTACGAAATGCAATGTGGCCATTCCTGAGGCCCTCATTCATAATCAAACTGAAGATCTCGATAAGAAGTGTATGGTAAGCAATTAAGATGACTTTCTGTTCTCAATGAACAGGTCTTTCAAAGTTCATACGCATGAACAATACAAAAATGAGTGGAGTTTGGACCCCATCAGAGGCCCCTCCCAGGCTGGACAAGTTCTGCCATTTGTCCCTGGATGCACAGAGGGTCATGGCTGCTCTCTACTCAGACTTCCACCAGAGGAAGGCAGAAATGACAGCTGCAAGGGCATGCACATCAGGTGAAAAAGAATAGTGTCTCAAACAAGGAGTTTACAGTTATGAGTTGGTACTAAGTTCTGCACTGGTATTAAATATACATGCATCCTCTATTCCTATAACTTCGTGCAGCCTTATAAGATCGTGTACTTTTTTATGACGTAAACTTCTAAGCAACACTCGAACGCACATGCCCAAAAACTGTTCACTTTTGTAACGCGAGAATTTCCACAGCCGATAAGGCAACAATCATGAGGAAAAAACAATTAATATGATATAAATTGTCAGTTTTTCTGAACTTGTTCCCATAGAAATAGCCTAAACAATGTTTAAAATCTGCACATTTCCTTCACCAGACACCAGACGGACACAGCTATGTTTGTAAATGTTTTGATCGTAATATGTTGTAAGGGTAGTTTCCCTTGGAGGCCCGTTTTCAATTTTTATTTGTTATGAGTACTTTGAATTACAATACAATTAAAGTATGCTGTGTATGCGGAAAATTTTACTCCCAAATGATGAAACAATACCATACGTTAAGATCGTGACCTGGGCCTATTGCGCTAATTGTTGTCACTGCGTCAATTTGGGATTTTGTCACAAAACAACAGTACTGTCATTAGAAGGGGTGACGGATTTTTATGCCCCCATTGTGAACACAATTTTATTTAGCTATTTTCCATTAGTAAATACACTTTATCTAGACCTCTGAATACAGTTATCACAGTTCATATTTCGTTTTTATGAAGACTAGTTTTGTTTAAACCATTCTGTTTTGTTTAAACCATTCTGTTCAATACAGCTTATTCACGAAATTCATCTAAAACAATACATATTTAATACAAATAAACACATATTCACAAAAACATATATCGATTATTATAAACACATCCCAGGGCCTCGCTATGACTTCATCAAAATCGGTGCACGATCTTATAGGGTAATTCTGTGTGACGCAGACTATGATGTACATGAATGTTTAAAGGTACGTAACTCCATTATTATTATCTGACAACCAACATATTTCACTTGTTATTTGTTAAACAAAAGATAAATCATAAAGTATATGTCAAGTTTAATTATTGTCTAATGATTTTAATGAAAGATATGCCTTTTAAGTTTAAGATGCACTAACTTATAGGTTTAGAGGCTAGGTCGCCGTGGTGTAATGGATATTGTGTCCGCCTAGCGACAGGGAGGTCACGGGTTCGATCCCCGTCGTGGGAGCGTTCTTTAGACCTGACCAAAAGACACCTAGTACTGGTTCTAGGCCCAGGAAATGGACTCGAGAGCGTTTATATAAGCCCTAGGCTTTCGATGCAATCGAGCTAAAAAATAAATAGGTTTCAGGGCTCGACATTAAAGGTAGTCCGACTGTCCGGGACAACCAAATTGTTAGTCCGGACAAGTAAATAAAGAATTTGCTAGTCCGACGGGACAAGTGGTCATTGTAATTGTATAACTTAGAAAAAATGCCTTTAAAGCCATTATTTCTGTGGAGATATCACTCAAATTTTCCGAGTATATTTTGTATACGTTTAATCGTCGAAGCCCGAGATATTCCGATAGTTCCATGTGATACATGTACTACACTGTACTGTTCACAAGGGAAGCAACCCTTAAAAAAATTCTTTGCCAAGATAACAAGAATATTCTCCCTTGTAAAGAATATGCATTTTACGACACCGGTACACACCGATCTTACAGACAATTAACGAAGTGACGTCCTCTCTATGTATAGAATGATTTTGTTTTTTTAAATATCAGTTAAGTACTGTACATATACATCACTTTTAACATTTTCTGTTTGATGTTGGCTACACACAAATTTTTGTCAGGTATTATGGCTTTGTATAATGTTTAAAAAACAATAATCTTGAGTTTTCCTGTTATTCTAGTCAGTTCTTTTTGTATTGAAATTGCCTACAATTATGTTTACATGTATTTTGAAGGATTCAAGTCTTTATGATTTGAGCATTTTGTATTATTTCATTATTTTGCAAAGTACTGAGCAGAATAAGATATAATGGTCAGGACAAGTTGCTTTTTGGTCAGGACATAATGGTCAGGACAAGTTGCTTTTTGGTCAGGACAAGTGAAATAATGGTCTACTTGTCCGACTGGACAAGTGGCTTCAAAAGTTAATGTCGAGCCCTGGGTTTAAACTAAATATACATATGTGAAATGCATGTGTCCTCTTGAAAAAGGTGTAATCTAGAAAAAAAATCTCAACTTTTTCAATCATTATATTTCTTAAAATATTTACAAAACTGGCTCAGTCATCAAGGACAGTGGGTTTTTTTCCAGTTTGAACAAAAAAATTGCAGGATCTAAAAAGACATGTAGATTTTAACAAGTTAACAATTCACCGCTCGTCCAAACCGACATGTTCAGAAAACATGCTGGTCCAAATATGATTGTTAGGTCTTGACAGGCTGTTTTGTAAGGAATGTAATTAACTTTTAATAAGCCATATTATTATAAATTATTTTGACAAACTTTGACCAAATAAAAAATAATTTTTAAGGGTGTTCTTGGAAGGGGGTTTATACATGTTAAAAAGAATTATACATTTCAGAACATAGGCTTGTCATATTTTTCAATTTCATAGTTAAAAATTAAATTGTGTTTTGCTTCTTCAAGTATTTATTTTGTGATCATCATAGATTTAATCACTAATTATAGGAATCACAGATCCACAGAACTACTACAGAACCATTTATGAAGCAAAGTTTGGAAAATCGTTGGAAGACAGTTATGAACAGGCACAAAGGCCCTCCATGATAACCAATACATCAACACGTTCAGTAGTACCTTCTCACAATTCCAAATTATCAACACCATTTAACAACGCTTTCAATAAAAAATCTTCTAAATACTTTCAAATGGATGTGACACACAAACCTGCCAGGAAACTAATATTTTCGGAAGGGTCCACACCATGTTTAGTGACAAATGAATCTAAGACCAATAATGCTGTAAGTACTGGAAATGTTGCCAGTGCTTCAATATATCCTGATGTCATCAATCAGAGAAGTGCACCAACTACTGAGCAATTGAGTCCTGATATCAGTAACTACTCAGACTCGCCCCCAGTTGAAACTCAAGACTTCAGGCTGTTGTCTCAGATGAACAGACAAGAAGGATACTTACATGTAGACAGTGTTGCTAGAACTTCAAATTCTCCAACGGTAGATTATTCTACATATGAAGCTAACAATGGTCAGGGTTTGTGTGCTGAAGACCAAGAGGACAGTTATTCTATAAAGAATAAGGATTGGGCTGTCAGTGAAATGCATTGTGAAGTTACTTCTCCATCTGCTTGTTATTCATCAAAATCTGATTTAGGCTCAAAAAGAAACTTTTCATCAAATTTGGACATTTGGAGTGTAAATAACGATATACCACATGTGGGTGAATTGATTGACTCGCATATTTTAAATGATATTAATTCCAGTTTACACACAGATTTTGTAGAAGAAGAAGTGGAATATCCAAAGTTTGAAATCTTAGGCAAGAATGAATTCAGTTTTAGTCCTGTTTCCTCAAAGAAACCAAGCGAAAACTTGCAAAAAAACACTGATATAATTTATATTGAAGCTTTAGACGGCCTTTTTAACCAAAATCTTACAGTTTCAACAGATGTGAGCTCAACTTGTAATTTTTATGCTTTGGATTCTAGTAAAGTGCTAGACATTGAAGAGCATTGGATGCATCAAGGTATGCAAGATGAGAGTCCATTTGTTCATGAAATAAACACACTGAATGTTTCCTTTCAAAGAAGTAAAACTTGTGCAAAGAAAATTCCTGGTTTTCTTGATAAAATGTTACCAGAAATGCAAGACCAACACAAAAGTTCCAATGAAAGCAATAAAAGCCTCAATCCAAGACAGAGCAGCAGTAACAGCAGTGAGTGTGAGAGTCCTTTTGTTGACAAGCAGGTTCCTTTGTATCCAATGTTCGAGAAGAGGAGCAATGGAAGGTAGTTCCTTAATTGTGTAGACTTTCTTTAGTTGTTTAATCTAATGCAGTTTCTTGAGATTTGAAGTATCATTCTGCTTTAAGAATCTTTAAAAAGCTTGATCAACATTTAACTTAATTATTCTGCTTACATGTTGTATAATGACATCAAGGAGATGTCAGATTCAATTGATTACATAATGGTTAGTTATTATTTTGATAAGTATTCTGCTAAATGATATGTGGAAGTAGTTCATTTTGTTTTGGATACATTACAACATTTCAAATCTTGACCTTACTTAGGCAAAAACTTTTGAATTTTGTGTGTGTTTGTTTATGTTTTGTTGTTTCTGTTTGTTCGTGTTTTTGTTTGTTTTGTTGTTGTGTTTTTTGGGAAGGGTGGATGACATTATAGCAGGGGAATAAGCATTCCTAAAAAAATAATCAGGTTAAAGGGGACAAAAGCATAATTTGAAAGAATATTTCTAAGGGGATGAATCCTGATAATGGCCCCTAATGTAGAAGGAAAAAAACACACCCTGTTATCACAGTAATTGATAATAATATGCCTTCAACTTTTTTATATGTTTCGAATTGTTTAATATTAATATAACTAAAATATTGTACTTAAACAGTGCTGCTACAGGTAATATAATTATTCAGTTGACAGATTAAATGCACATAGATTTCTTCAAGTACTGTTTGCGTACATGTATCATTGTGTACAATTACTTAATGACTTTATAGTAGTTTGCTACTATTTATCGTTTTAGTTCTTAATTTTGTTGAACCAAGATTTGTTTATGCATGTTCTTTTAAATAAACACTTATTTTCTGTTAATACTAGTTTTATTAAATAAATTATGAGTGATTTCTGCAAATTATGCTTACAATTTTGGGCATGATATTTATAGACTCTTTTAACATTGTTTTAGACACACATTTCCAACCAATATAATTACTCAAATGCTCATTATTTTTTGTAATTTCCTGTAGTACTGGTATTGTGTCTTTAGGTATTATCAAATATATGAGCCTTGTTCTGAGAAAACTGGGCATAATGCATGTACGTAAAGTGTCGTCCCAGATTAGCCTGTGCAATCTGCACAGGCTAATCAGGGATGGCACTTTCCGCTTCTATGACATTTTTCATTTAAATGAAGTCTCTTCTTAGCAAAAATCCAATTTGGGTGGAAACACTTTACGCACATGCATTAAGCCCAGTTTTCTCAGAACGCGACACATATAAATAATAATTATGTATTTCATGTAATTACTTTTGTAAGAAAATATTCTTATTAATGTCCTGACGAAAATATTATTATTATAATTTGATCCATTTTTCCTGAGATTAGAAAACTACTTTTAATTCGCAGGTAAGCGAAAAATTGGTGATAGCACAAAGTTTGTTGTTCCACTAAAAAAGACCAAACCAGACACAATATCTGATCAGGGGGCTTACCCCACAACTGACTTCTCTGCTAGACACAAGGTTACAGTGAGTACTTCAATATTTAAAAATCTAGAGCAGGTGTGCTTTTCTTTCTTATGACTTTTTGTATAAGTTTGAACAAAATTATTATCTCCCCCTGTACGCCTAGGGATACATGTATAGTTTTGGCCTTATCCTTGCCTCCAGATCACAATTGTGTTCATAGCCATGCCCACATCTCGAAATTTCTTGGGTCTATATCATTGAAACTTGGTATGATTGAGTGTATATACAGATAAGAGGATTACACATGCTCTTTATGACTAGAAAATAAACACACTTTGGTGTCTAGAGCCACATCTTGGAATTGCTTAGGCAGGTTTCATTGAAACTTGGTATGAGTGTATGTATGAATACAAAGATGATGAACTTTTTATGTCCCCCACCAATATAGTGATTTCTGAGTTATCACCATTTTTTCCTTAAAAGTATTTTTAAGTTTTATTAAGGAGAGATTAAATAAAAACTTGGTTGCACTTATTAGCATAATACACAGCTGAAGGAGGCACAACACTTATCCTTACACACCATCTGTAAAAAACACTATGTTTTAATAGCATCCTTTGTTACTTAAACAGATTCAACTTCATTTTCGATTGTTTAATGTGGAGCCTAAATGTAGAACTGCTTTTATAGGTTTTATTAAATATTTATTCAAGTGCATCAATTAATCATTGTATAAGTAGTTTTGTATATAGGCGTGTTTTGCATTGCAAGCTCTGGGCAGGGATATCAAATAAAAAATTATAGTTTAAACTTGATTTTTTTTAATCCAATGGATTATATTCTGCTTTTGATAAAGTTCCCTTTGTCAAACCATTACCTTTAAAAGATCCATGAACCCTTTCCGAGTGGAGTTAGAACCTGGAAACTCTCAATTGCATGTCAGACACTTATGTCCATTACATCATCAAGACTTATGCTCTATGATCAAACTTAATCATCAATTGATATTTATTAACTTCTGATAAAGTGTTTATGTTGTTATTTGAATTAAAAGTTAAGTTGAACGATACCTGAGTTGGTAGAGTATTGGACTATAAATCTGAGGATTGTGGGTTTGATCCTGGTATTGAATTATGGCAGTTGTTAGTTCATCACATAAGTATTTGAACTGAGTACCGGTTATTCTGATAACCCAGGAAATTGGGAATTGGTAAACTGTTGGGACTGCCCTGATAAAACTCAGAAGTTGTAACTGTAACATTGCAAAGCTATTTGAACTAAAACAAACAAACAAATAACTTGTATAGTCATATTTTTCAGAAAGAGATTGTATATATGAGTGAAGAATCAAGTGACACAGTCAGCTCCCACCTTCACACAATACTCAATGCTTCAACAGTGGTTATCTCCCTTGTTTATACAGACAATACAACACAGCTTAGAGAAGATCTCTTTGGTCAAGATTCAAAGGTAAGGTCACTTTTTTCTAATAGATAAGGAGAAATCTTGGTATTAATTTATGGTGTTTATTTTGTTGGAGTTATTGTTGCAAAGAATAACAAATAAACATCATCAATTTATCTTATTTTCTGTTGCAGAAAAGGGTAAATGTGTCAAAGAAGAAGAAAACTGATGTTGGTTATTTCGCTGTTAGCCCCATGGGTGTTCCTGGAAACAATGTTTTTCTGTTCCCAGCAGAGATTTCGGATCAGCGGATGTTCAGTACATGCAGGTATTATATCCATTATGTTTGACATGATGTTTAACTCTTTCAGTGCTGGAACTGAATTTTGAAGGCCTGTGCAAACAGGTTGGAACCAGATGAGATGCCACAGAACGTGGCATCTCATCAGGATCCAAACTGTTTGCTATTCTGATAGTATTCTTTGAAAAAAATCGAAAAAATGCTAATTTTAGAAATTCAGCAGACGACATTTTAGCAGACGAAAAATTTCCCAGTATGCCAAGGTTTAATGTTAAATGCTAGATGATGAACTTGATGAATCGGTCAATAGTTAATAGTCTTTTGCTAGCTATGGCTTATTATTTATTTTGACAAGGTACATTTACATTCATGTGCAGCAGCATTGGGTGGAAAATGTAACTAAAATATGTTATCTTTATTTGCAATTATTGTGTTGGCTGACCTTGATATTATGGATTAAAAACAACAACATTTTGTCTCTTGCGATTGAAATTTAAGTATTATATGCAAGATGCTCACACTGTGAAATTGTTTATGTTGCTTATTGAAACTGTTTTATAGAGACTTCTGGGGCAGCTTACTGTCCAGTGAGTCTGTGCAGAAGATTGGTTTCCAGGCCAAGGATTTTCTGAAGGACATGCTCAAACTATTTGGATTAGATACACATGCAGGTAAGGCCTGAGGATGCTGGGAGTTACTTTATAGTGTAATAGAGTAAGAGAATGTATTAATCAATTAATTTTGTTTACAGTAAATTTCAGGACTTAAGCAAACCGGGCATTATGTTCGTTTGATCCGAAATTGATGGGTTCCTGTAATGGCCCTGATATTCGGACTTAAATGTTTGTTGAAAATTTGATTTAGCTGGTTTAGTGTACCCATGAAAATAATTTTCAAACAAGTCTTGATATAGGTTTCACATTTAATTTAAACTGAGTAAGTTCTATTATAGTATTTGGTGGTATTAAACAGGTGGAACTAATGTGTGTTGTAAAGAAATGTTCATCATTTTAAAAGCCATGTGTACTCACTCCATGTTGAATTGTTTCAGACTGGCTTGTGTTGGATTCCAGTGTTGGCTGGTGGCTTCTTGATCCAGACAATCCAGTCAGCAGTTTCCAGCACCTTCTCAGTTCTCTGTCCATGCCTCAACAGGTATAGGTATTAACTTGTCTTCTCAGATTAGCCTGTGCAGTTTTTACCATTGTGAATTCAAGCCAAATGTCAGAAATTCATCTGAATTTGCAGCAACTTATTATTGGTCTCATATCAGAAATTTTAGTCCATGAGAATTTTGGTTCAGGTAATTTTGAGGAATAAGGAGTCCTCGTATAGCATATTACAAATAATATGGAGTTTTGTACTGCTTACACTAAATGGACATTATCAGCTGGGTACTGCTTACACTAAATGGACATTATCAGCTGGGTACTTCTTACACTAAATGTACATTATCAGCTGGGTACTGCTTACACTAAATGGACATTATCAGCTGGGTACTGCTTACACTAAATGGACATTATCAGCAAGGTACTGCTAACACTCAATGGAAATTTTCAACTGGGTACTGCTTACACAAAATGGAATTATCAGCTGGGTACTGCTTACACTAAATTGACAATATCAGCAGGGTACTGCTTACACTAATGGACATTATCAGCTGGGTACTGCTTACTCTAAATGGACATTATCAGATGAGTACTGCTTACACTAAATAGACATTATCAGCTGGGTACTGCTTACTCTAAGTGGACATTATCAGCTGGGTACTGCTTACACTCATGGACATTATCAGCTTGGTACTGCTTACATTAAATGGACATTATCAGCTGGGTACTGCTTACTCGAAATGGACATTATCGGCTGGGTACTGCTTACACTAAATGAACATTATCAGCTGGGTATTGCTAACACTAAATGGACATTATCAGCTGGGTACTGCTTCACCAAATGCACATTGTCAGCTGCATACTGCTTACACTAAATGGATATTATCAACTTGGCACTGCTAATACACTCAATGGACATTATCAACTGGGCACTGCTTACACTAAATGGACATTATCAGCTGGATACTGCTTACTTGAATTTGATATCATCAGCTTGGTACTGCTTACCCTAAATGGACATATCAGCTGGGTACTGCTAACACTAAATGGACAATATCAGCTGGGTACTGCTTCACCAAATGGACATTATTAACTGGGTACTGCTTACTTTAAGTGGACATTATTAGCTGGGTACTGCTTACACAAAATAGACATAATCAGCTGGGTACTACTTCACCAAATGGACATTAAAAGCTGGGTACTGTTAACTCTAAGTGGACATTATTCGCTGGGCACTGCTTTCACTAAATGGGCATTATCAGCTCGGTTCTACTTACACTAAATGGACATTATCAGCTGGGTACTGCTTACACTAAATGGACAGTATCAGCTGGTTACTTCTTACACTAAATGGACATTATCAGCTGGGTACTTCTGACTCTAAGTGGACAATATCAGCAGGGTACTGCTTACACTAATGGACATTATCAGCTGGGTACTGCTTACACTAAATGGACAGTATTAGCTGGGCACTGATTACTCGAAATGTACATTATCAGCTGGGCACTGATTACTTGAAATGGACATTATAGGCTGGGTACTGCTTACACTAAATGGACATTATCAGCTGGGTACTGCTTACAGTAAATGACCAGTATCAGATGGGTACTGCTTACACTAAATGGACATTATCAACTGGGTACTGCTTACACTGAATTGACAGTTTAAGATGGGTACTGCTTATACTAAATGGACTCATCAGATGGGTACTGCTTACACTAAATGGACATTATCAGCTGGGTACTGCTAACACTCAATGGGCATTATCAGCTGGGTACTGCTTACACTTAATGGACATTATCAGCTGGGTTCTGCTTACACTAAATGGACATTATCAGCTGGGTACTGCTTACACTAATGGACATTATCAGCTGGGTACTGCTTACACTGATGGACATTATCAGCTGGGTATTGCTTACACTAAATGGACATTATCAGCTGGGTTCTGCCTACACTGATGGACATTATCAGCTGGGTATTGCTTACACTAAATGGACATTATCAGCTGGGTACTGCTTACACTAATGGACATTATCAGCTGGGTACTGCTTACACTAAATGCACCTTGATATTTCAGGCTCCAAATGAGTCCAGCTTGACTGCCTTGCCGAGTGACATGGCACTACTGAATGCTGCTATGGTAAAACTTCAACAGGTTGGTGACTGCTCATCATCTCACATGACTTTGAAACCATCTCTGTAAAGAAATGATAATCACAGTTGTAAATATTTAAAGATGCCCAAACAAGAAATCTGTTAAAGCTATCGTGTCCAACATGAGGACTTGTACAAATTTATGAAATCAAAGAATGTATGAATGTATGCAGGCATCCTGGAACTGCCCTACTTGTTCCTTTTCTTCAGAAACTACAGTGTCGGGAGTTATGGCCCTTGTTCCTATACATAGAGTCCAGATTAATTCCCATTCTTGCAGCAATGGAGTTGAGGTCTTTGACAGTTGCCACCAAAACTCTGCTGCACTACTCAGAGTTACTCAAGGTTGCTCATACAGTACTCTTTTACATTTTTCTTTGGGAGTTTATTTGTTTGTTGGTTGGTTTATTGCTTGCTCTGTTTTTGTAGAAAGTGTGTTTGCTTGAATAAAATGTAATTAAAAATAACAAGTTCTTTACATCATTTACCAGTACTTAATATCTATGCACTTCAACATGACTATCAAATTAACTAAATTAATTGTAGCAAATAGAACTGTCAGTCTTTATTTGTATTTAACAAACTTGCCTGCTTATATTGTAAAAGAACACCAAAATATTAAGGTCATACACAGAATCTCAAAAATAATATGTTCTGGCGAGTCTTTTATTCATAACACAAAAATAACTTTGTCAAGAATTTAAAACAAATTAACATATTTTGACAAATTTAATCAATAATTATAGAAATGCTTATGTTTTGGGTAATACCACTTTCAGAACAAGATGAGCCAGCTTGAAAAACAGGCACATAAGGCAGCTGGGAGACCAGTGTTACTAAGCAGCCATGCACAGCTTAGACAGGTATGTCCACAAGGCACCTGGGAGACTAGTGTTACTAAGCAGCCATGCACAGCTGAGACAGGTATGTCCACAAGGCAGCTGGGAGACCAGTGTTACTTAATAGTCATGCACAGCTTAGACAGGTATGTCCACAAGGCAGCTGGGAGACCAGTGTTACTAAGCAGACATACACAGCTTAGAAAGATATGTCCACAAGGCAGGTGGGAGACCAGTGTTACTAAGCATCCATGCAAGTCTTGGACAGGTATGTCCACAAGGCAGCTGGGAGACCAGTGTTACTAAGCATCCATGCATGGCTTAGAAATGTATGTCTACAAGGCAGCTGGGAGACCAGTGTAACTAAGCATCTATGCATGACTTTGACAGGTATGTCCACAAGGCAGCTAGGAGACCAGTGTAACTAAGCATCCATGCATGGCTTAGACAGGTATGTCCACAAGGCACCAGGGAGACCAGTGTAAATAAGCATCCATGCATGGCTTGGACAGGTATGTCCACAAGGCAGCTGGGAGACCAGTGTTACTAAGCAGCCATGCACAACTTAGACAGGTATGTCCACAAGGCAGCTGGGAGACCAGTGTTACTAAGCATCCATGCATGTCTTGGACAGGTATGTCCACAAGGCAGCTGGGAGACCAGTGTTACTAAGCATCCATGCAAGTCTTGGACAGGTATGTCCACAAGGCAGCTGGGAGACCAGTGTTACTAAGCATCCATGCATGGCTTAGAAAGGTATGTCTACAAGGCAGCTGGGAGACCAGTGTAACTAAGCATCCATGAATGACTTAGACAGGTATGTCCACAAGGCAGCTAGGAGACCAGTGTAACTAAGCATCCATGCATGGCTTAGACAGGTATGTCCACAAGCAGCAGGGAGACCAGTGTTAATAAGCATCCATGCATGGCTTGGACAGGTATGTCCACAAGGCAGCTGGGAGACCAGTGTTACTAAGCACCCATGCATGGCTTAGACAGGTATGTCCACAAGGCAACTGGGAAACCAGTGTTACTTAAGCATCCATGCATGGCTTAGACAGGTATGTCCACAAGGCAGCTGGGAGACCAGTGTTACTTAAGCATCCATGCATGGCTTAGACAGGTATGTCCACAAGGCAGCTGGGAGACCAGTATAACTAAGCATCCATGCATGGCTTAGACAGGTATGTCCACAAGGCAGCTGGGCGACCAGTGTTATTAAGCATCCATGCATGGCTTGGACAGGTATGTCCACAAGGCAGCTGGGAGACCAGTGTTACTAAGCATCCATGCATGGCTTAGAAAGGTATGTCTACAAGGCAGCTGGGAGACCAGTGTAACTAAGCATCCATGCATGACTTAGACTGGTATGTCCACAAGGCAGCTAGGAGACCAGTGTAACTAAGCATCCATGCATGGCTTAGACAGGTATGTCCACAAGGCAGCAGGGAGACCAGTGTAAATGAGCATCCATGCATGGCTTGGACAGGTATGTCCACAAGGCAGCTGGGAGACCAGTGTTACTAAGCACCCATGCATGGCTTAGACAGGTATGTCCACAAGGCAGCTGGGAAACCAGTTTTACTTAAGCATCCATGCATGGCTTAGACAGGTGTTGGGAATTTGTACATGTTACGACGCTTTCGCGCCATTGCGCGGAATGTCACGTTACGTTAACGTTATAACTGTGAGTTCGTTGTTTATAGACATTGAGATTTGAAATAGATTGAGAACTAGACACAACGCTGTCTTCCTTTTATACGATCACAAGACATTTTGGTGCCGTGACAAACTAGTCAAGAGTCGAAATATGCAGCTGAACAAGCTCATTGCGATGCGCGACGGTCATCGTCGCCTTATATCCAGAGAACTAGAGAGATTTGACTCAACCGAGTTAACGACATCAGAGTACGAGAGATTACTTCACATGATTGTGGAAGAAGCAGAAGAAGTGAGAACGCTGAACGATAAGATCGTCAACCATAACGATATCGAAGATTTATCATCGGAACTGGTCGAGGGAAAATCATATTCATTCGACCTAGAGTTAAAGATACAAAGACTTAGAGATAATCGGAATAAACGTATCGGAAACAAAGAAGAAATAACATCGAACGTTTCACAAGACATTTATCAAAACAGGAAGCAGCCCGACTACACCGTGCACAGCATTCCGGTCGTGAACAACGCCCCTTACCTTGCACAACAACTGCTGACTCAGGCGACACCGGCCGCTCCCTTAACATACAAGCTACCGCGCGACAAATACCACGCCATTGGGAAGCACGTGATGGGTAATTCAGCGATAATCCTGCCCAGACCGGATGTGCTTCTGGGAGTGGATAACGCTACGAACGAGATGTGCACCAATAGCAGAACCCGAAACACACAATCTGAAAAGAAGACACAAACGGATGCGGTTAATCGTTCAAATTACAAAAAGGATACATTGACTCACCGGCGTGTATTTCTAGTACAAAAGGGATCTCACGCCGGAAACCAAGAAGACAATCTGATGGAAGCGGTACAAGAGAGTGGTTCAGACGACTCGGGTAGAAAAGATGTTTCGTTCACTTTAGGTGGTAACAGTCAGGAAGAGAGCACGATGATCTCCACGTTGATTATACCGGACCGCACGATTCCCTGCAGCCAGAGGATGCCATTCAAAAGCGACAACGAGCCGGTTTTCAACAGTGCGCCGGAAGTGGATGAGAGCGGCGATACATTCCACAAGCGCCTGCAGCGCTCCAAACTACAGAGTCCAAATGATTCGTGTATGCCGTCGGGTCATGAGTTTTGCTTCGAGGCAGTAGTGAATAAACGTTACAACCGCTGGAAACGACGCCGACGGAAAAAGAACTCTAAGCACCGACAGCCGGTCGTCGTCCCTGGCAGCGGCAGCTCTGACGAAAATGACGAAAGAAACTCTGTTATAGAACGAATCATAGACACCATGTATGAACAAATCCACGGGCCCGTTCCGCATACCCCGAACGGATCCAGCGACACGCAGCGCACGGGCAATTGCCGAAGCTGGGAAAAGGAATCGTCCACTAATATCGTTTCCGGCGACGATGGTGACGTAGACCCATCGAGTGGCAATTACGACGCTAGTTCGTCTTCTTTATCGACAGACGCTCTACGCGTCACATACGATAACATTCGGCATATATCAGACGGCTCAGTGTATTCCCCACAGGGCTACCGCGTTCGACCGGAAGCGAGCGACAGTGGCGCCACCTCGGAAGATATGTGCGCCTGGTCGCACATTGAACAATACAAACATGAGATACGGATGCGCCTTAAATACACCCCCGAGGAGGTGGTCAAGGTAAAATGATGGACTGGTGCAATCAACAAAAATTCGTGTTGGAAATTGACAAATAGACAAATTACAAAACTATATTCCCTGTAAGTGAAGTGGAAATAATGAAACATTTATAAAACTGGTGATTGATTTCATATACTGAACGTTTTCATTGTGTTAAGTATGTTGCAAATTAAGTTGTGTTTATATTTTGTTTAAAATGTATTTTCGTTCCAGATATAACATTAATGTTGAATTTATATGATTATTTGTTTCATGCTTCGATATTTTAAGTGCATATTATTGTATTTCTATGTGTTTATTCACATTTTGTGGCCCCGAGTATGTTGGGAATTTGTACATGTAAAGACGCTTTCGCGCCATTGCGCGGAATGTCACGTTACGTTAACGTTATAACTGTGAGTTCGTTGTTTATAGCCATTGAGATTTGAAATAGATTTAGAACTAGACACAACGCTGTCTTCCTTTTATACGATCACAAGACAACAGGTATGTCCACAAGGCAGCTGGGAGACCAGTGTTACTTAAGCATCCATGCATGGCTTAGACAGGTATGTCCACAAGGCAGCTGGGAGACCAGTATAACTAAGCATCCATGCATGGCTTAGACAGGTATGTCCACAAGGCAGCTGGGAGACCAGTGTTATTAAGCATCCATGCATGGCTTTGACAGGTATGTCCACAAGGCAGCTGATAGATCAGTGTTACTAAGCAGCCATGCACAGCTTAGAAAGGTATGTGCACAAGGTACCTGTGAGACCAGTGTTACTAAGCAGCCATGCATGGCTTGGGACAGGTTTGTCCACAAGGAAGCTGGAAGACCAGTGTTACTAAGCAGACATACACAGCTTAGACAGGTATGCCCACAAGGAAGCTGGGAGACCAGTGTTACTAAGCAGCCATGCACAGCTTAGACAGGTTTGTCCACAAAGCAGCTTGGAGACCAGTGTTACTAAGCAGACATACACAGCTTAGGCAGGTATGTCTACAAGGCAGCTGGGAGACCAGTGTTACTAAGCAGTCATGCACAGCTTAGACAGGTATGTCCACAAGGCAGCTGGGAGACCAGTGTTACTAAGCAGCCATGCACAGCTTAGACAGGTATGCCCACAACGCAGCTGGGAGACCAGTGTTACTAAGCAGCCATGCACAGCTTAGACAGGTATGTCCACAAGGCAGCTGGGAGACCAGTGTTACTAAGCAGCCATGCACAGCTGAGAAAGGTATGTCCACAAGGCAGCTGGGAGACCAGTGTTACTAAGCAGCCATGCACAGCTTAGACAGGTATGTCCACAAGGCAGCTAGGAGACCAGTGTTACCAAGCTTGCCATGCACATATCAGATAGGTATGCCCACAAGGCAGCTGAGAGACCAGTGCTACTAAGCAGCCATGCACAGCTTAGAAAGGTATGTCCACAAGGCAGCTTGGAGACCAGTGTTACTAAGCAGCCATGCACAGCTTAGACAGGTATGTCCACAAGGCAGCTGGGAGACCAATGCTACTAAGCAGCCATGCACAGCTTAGACAGGTATGTCCACAAGGCAGCAGGGAGACAAGTGTTACTAAGCAGCCATGCACATCTTAGACAGATATGTCCACAATGCAGCTGGGACACCAGTGTTACTAAGCAGTCATGCACAGATTATAAAGGTGTGTCCACAAGGCAGCTGGGAGAACATTTTTACTAAGCAGCAATGCACAGCTTAGACAGGTATGTCCACAAGGAAGCTGGGAGACCAGTGTTACTAAGCAGCCATGCACAACTTATACAGGTATGTCCACAGGGCAGCTGGGAGGCCAGTGTTACTAAGCAGCCATGCACTGTTGAGACAGGTATGTCCACAAGGCAGCTGGGGGACCAGTGTTACTAAGCAGCCATGCACAGCTTAGACATGTATGTCAACAAGGCAGCTGGGAGACCAGTGTTACTAAGCAGCCATGCACAGCTTAGACAGGTATGTTAACAAGGCAGCAGGGAGACCAGTGTTACTAAGCAGACATACACAACTTAGACAGGTATGTCCACAAGGCAGTTGGGAGACCAGTGTTACTAAGCAGACATACACAGCTTAGACAGGCATGTCCACAAGGCAGCTGGGAGACCAGTGTTACTAAGCAGCCATGCACAGCTTAGACAGGTATGTCCACAAGGAAGCTTGGAGACCAGTGTTACTAAGCAGCCATGCACAACTTATACAGGTATGTCCACAAGGCAGCTGGGAGACAAGTGTTACTAAGCAGCCATGCACAGCTTAGACAGTAATGTCCACAAGGCAGCTGGAGGACCAGTGTTACTAAGCAGTCATGCATAGCTTGGACAGGTATTTCCAGAAGGCTGCATTGGGTGATGTTGTATCCAGCGCCTGACCTATGTCATGAAGTAAAATGTAAGCGTCACTATTTAAGTTCAAATGTTAATAGCTAGATTGCCTTGGAAGAAGTTATAAGCTTTTATAGTTAGATTTTGTATGTTAAAAATCTTTACATCCTATAATGCTTTATTGATTGGTGTATCTGGGTGACTAGGGCACTCTTGTTAAGTCTGGATCGTATTTTATTAAATAATCTAATACATTATTTTTAGGTTCTGTTTGAAGAGTTAAAACTGGACACTAAACTGCCAGGGAATGCCAAGCTTGCAAGGACATCTGTTGGCAGAGAAACCTCAACATCAGAGGCAGTGCTTACACAATTAATCCCCTTTCACCCATTGCCAGCCATCATCTTGGAGCATAGACAAGTAATTAGGAAAAATCTGTAAAAGTACCAAATTAGTTTTGTCTTTAAATATATTTAACTACTATTTAATTTTATGTATTTAAGTTAGTTGTAACCTACGTTGTGTTTGTTTTATTTTTGTCATACTTGATAAATCTCTTTTTGACTGCGAAACAATTCTTTGATTTCTAGTTTGTTTGCAGATTTATTTTAAGCTTGAATCATTTCAGCCCAAAATTTGATTTTTTCGGCCTAGATTAGATTTTCGCTAAAAAGAGACTTCATTTAAGTTAAAATAACATAACAGCAGAAGTGTTGTCCCTGATTAGCCATTTCTGACTGCACAGGCTAATCTATGACAACCCTTTATGCTGACTGACAGGCTAATCTAGAATGACCCTTTACGCTGACTGCACAGGCTAATCTAGGACAACCCTTTACGCTGACTGACAGGCTAATCTAGGACAACCCTTTACGCTGACTGACAGGCTTATCTAGGACAACCCTTTACGCTGACTGACAGGCTAATATATGACAACCCTTTACGCTGACTGACAGGCTAATCTTGGACAACCCTTTACGCTGACTGACAGGCTAATCTAGGACAACCCTTTACGCTGACTGACAGGCAAATCTAGGACTACCCTTTACGCTGACTGACAGGCTAATCTAGGACTACCCTTTACGCTGACTGACAGGCTAATCTAGGACTACCCTTTACGCTGACTGACAGGCTAATCTAGGACTACCCTTTACGCTGACTGACAGGCTAATCTAGGACAACCCTTTCACTGACTGACAGGCTAATCTAGAACGACCCTTTACGCTGACTGACAGGCTAATCTAGAACGACCCTTTACGCTGACTGACAGGCTAATCTAGGACAACCCTTTACGCTGACTGACAGGCTAATCTAGAACGACCCTTTACGCTGACTGACAGGCTAATCTAGGATGACCCTTTATGCTGACTGACAGGCTAATCTAGTACTACCCTTTACACTGACTGACAGCCTAATCTAGGACAACCCTTTACACTGACTGACAGGCTTATCTAGGACAACCCATTACGCTGACTGACAGGCTAATCTAGGACAACCCTTTACGCTGACTGACAGGCTAATCTAGGACAACCCTTTATGCTGACTGACAGGCTAATCTAGGACAACCCTTTACGCTGACTGACAGGCTAATAGAGGACAACCCATTGCGCTGACTGACAGGCGAATCTAGGACAACCCTTTACGCTGACTGACAGGCTAATCTAGGACGACCCTTTATGCTGACTGACAGGCGAATCTAGGACAACCCTTTTCGCTGACTGACAGGCTAATATAGGACAACCCTTTACGCTGACTGACAGGCTAATCTTGGACAACCCTTTACGCTGACTGACAGGCGAATCTAGGACAACCCTTTACGCTGACTGACAGGCTAATCTAGGACAACCCTTTACGCTGACTGACAGGCTTATCTAGGACAAACCTTTACGCTGACTGACAGGCTAATCTTGGACAACCCTTTACGCTGACTGACAGGCTAATCTCTGACAACCCTTTACGCTGACTGACAGGCTAATCTTGGACAACCCTTTACGCTGACTGACAGGCTAATCTCTGACAACCCTTTACGCTGACTGACAGGCTTATCTAGGACAAACCTTTACGCTGACTGACAGGCTAATCTAGGACGACCCTTTACGCTGACTGACAGGCTAATCTAGGACAACCCTTTACGCTGACTGACAGGCTAATCTAGGACAACCCTTTACGCTGACTGACAGGCTAATCTAGGACTACCCTTTACGCTGACTGACAGGCTAATCTAGGACAACCCTTTACGCTGACTGACAGGCTAATCTAGGACTACCCTTTACGCTGACTGATAGGCTAATCTAGGACCACCCTTTACGCTGACTGACACGCTAATAGAGGACAACCCTTTACGCTGACTGACAGGCTAATCTAGGACTACCCTTTACGCTGACTGACAGGCTAATCTAGGACAACCCTTTACGCTGACAGGCTAATCTAGGACAACCCTTTACGCTGACTGACAGGCTAATCTAGGACTACCCTTTACGCTGACTGACAGGCTAATCTAGGACGACCCTTAACGCTGACAGGCTAATCTAGGACTACCCTTTACGCTGACTGACAGGCTAATCTAGGACAACCCTTTACGCTGACTGACAGGCTAATCTAGGACAACCCTTTACGCTGACTGACAGGCTAATCTAGAACGACCCTTTACGCTGACTGACAGGCTAATCTAGGACTACCCTATACGCTGACTGACAGGCTAATCTAGGACAACCCTTTACGCTGACTGACAGGCTAATCTAGGACTACCCTTTACGCTGACTGACAGGCTAATCTAGGACAACCCTTTGCGCTGACTGACAGGCTAATCTAGGACAACCCTTTACGCTGACTGACAGGCTAATCTAGGACAACCCTTTACGCTGACTGACAGGCTAATCTAGGACAACCCTTTACGCTGACTGACAGGCTAATCTAGGACAACCCTTTACGCTGACTGACAGGCTAATCTAGGACTACCCTTTACGCTGACTGACAGGCTAATCTAGGACGACCCTTTACGCTGACTGACAGGCTAATCTAGGACGACCCTTTACGCTGACTGACAGGCTAATCTAGGACGACCCTTTACGCTGACTGACAGGCTAATCTAGGACGACCCTTTACGCTGACTGACAGGCTAATCTAGGACGACCCTTTACGCTGACTGACAGGCTAATCTAGGACAACCCTTTGCGCTGACTGACAGGCTAATCTAGAACGACCCTTTACGCTGACTGACAGGCTAATCTAGGACTACCCTTTACGCTGACTGACAGGCTAATCTAGGAGGACCCTTTACGCTGACTGACAGGCTAATCTAGAACGACCCTTTACGCTGACTGACAGGCTAATCTAGGACGACCCTTTACGCTGACTGACAGGCTAATCTAGGAGGACCCTTTACGCTGACTGACAGGCTAATCTAGGACGACCCTTTACGCTGACTGATAGGCTAATCTAGGACTACCCTTTACGCTGACTGACAGGCTAATCTAGGACAACCCTTTACGCTGACTGACAGGCTAATCTAGGACAACCCTTTACGCTGACTGACAGGCTAATCTAGGACAACCCTTTACGCTGACTGACAGGCTAATCTAGGACTACCCTTTACGCTGACTGACAGGCTAATCTAGGACTACCCTTTACGCTGACTGACAGGCTAATCTAGGACTACCCTTTACGCTGACTGACAGGCTAATCTAGGACGACCCTTTACGCTGACTGATAGTCTAATCTCTGACAACCCTTTACGCTGACTGACAGGCTAATCTAGGACAACCCTTTACGCTGACTGACAGGCTAATCTAGGACTACCCTTTACGCTGACTGACAGGCTAATCTAGGACTACCCTTTACGCTGACTGACACGCTAATAGAGGACAACCCTTTACGCTGACTGACAGGCTAATCTAGGACTACCCTTTACGCTGACTGACAGGCTAATCTAGGACTACCCTTTACGCTGACTGACAGGCTAATCTAGGACTACCCTTTACGCTGACTGACAGGCTTATCTAGGACTACCCTTTACGCTGACTGACAGGCTAATCTAGGACAACCCATTACGCTGACTGACAGGCTAATCTAGGACTACCCTTTACGCTGACTGACAGGCTAATCTAGGACTACCCTTTACGCTGACTGACAGGCTAATCTTGGACAACCCTTTACGCTGACTGACAGGCTAATCTAGGACTACCCTTTACGCTGACTGACACGCTAATAGAGGACAACCCTTTACGCTGACTGACAGGCTAATCTAGGACTACCCTTTACGCTGACAGACAGGCTAATCTAGGACAACCCTTTCGCTGACTTACAGGCTAATCTAGTACAAACCTTTCGCTGACTGACAGGCTAATCTAGGACAACCCTTTACGCTGACTGACAGGCTAATCTAGGACAACCCTTTATGCAGACTGACAGGCTAATCTAGGACAACCCTTTACGCTGACTGACAGGCTAATCTAGGACTACCCTTTACGCTGACTGACAGGCTAATCTAGGACAACCCTTTACGCTGACTGACAGGCTAATCTAGGACGACCCTTTACGCTGACTGACAGGCTAATCTTGGACAACCCTTTACGATGACTGACAGGCTAATCTAGGACAACCCTTTACGCTGACTGACAGGCTAATCTAGGACAACCCTTTACGCTGACTGACAGGCTTATCTAGGACAAACCTTTACGCTGACTGACAGGCTAATCTAGGAGGACCCTTTACGCTGACTGACAGGCTAATCTAGGACGACCCTTTACGCTGACTTCACAGGCTAATCTAGGACGACCCTTTACGCTGACTGACAGGCTAATCTAGGACAACCCTTTGCGCTGACTGACAGGCTAATCTAGGACAACCCTTTACGCTGACTGACAGGCTAATCTAGGACAACCCTTTACGCTGACTGACAGGCTAATATATGACAACCCTTTACGCTGACTGACAGGCTAATCTAGGACAACCCTTTACGCTGACTGACAGGCTAATCTAGGACAACCCTTTACGCTGACTGACAGGCTAATCTAGGACGACCCTTTACGCTGACAGGCTAATCTAGGACGACCCTTTACGCTGACTGACAGGCTAATCTAGGACGACCCTTTACGCTGACTGACAGGCTAATCTAGGACAACCCTTTACGCTGACTGACAGGCTTATCTAGGACAAACCTTTACGCTGACTGACAGGCTAATCTAGGACGACCCTTTACGCTGACTGACAGGCTAATCTAGGACAACCCTTTACGCTGACTTCACAGGCTAATCTAGGATGACTCTTTACGCTGACTTCACAGGCTAATCTAGGACGACCCTTTACGCTGACTTCACAGGCTAATCTAGGACAATCCTTTACGCTGACTGACAGGCTAATCTAGGACAATCCTTTACGCTGACTGACAGGCTAATCAAGGACAACCCTTTACGCTGACTTCACAGGCTAATCTAGGACGACCCTTTACGCACATGAATAAGGCTCTGCTTTCTCAGAGCGCGGCTCGATTGATAAATGCTTGCAGATTCAGAAGCTGAAGTCCACCTACATAGACGGTATGCTGTCTTGTGTCTCAGACGGTTCCCTGTATACACACTGGGACCAGACTGCAGCCTCCACTGGGCGTGTGACCTCATATCAACCAAACATCCAAGCCATACCAAAAGTACCGGTCACCATCACCTACAGCCTGGTCAACTGTATACCTGGTGAGTGGGTCACAATGTTCTGATTTGATATCAGGTGTCTTTTCATTTCTAGCATGTTGCTCTCTGGGAAAACCAGGCTTAATGCATCTGCCTAAAGTGTTCATTCCTCACAGGCTATTCTGGGACCAAAATTTTGTCTTTCATTGAATTTTGAGTTGAAAGGAAGTCTCTACTAAACAAAAATCCAGTCTAAGCTGAAAGTGTCACTCCTGGTTAGCCTCTGCAGACTGTGCAGGCTAATCTGGGATGATTCTCTAGGAACATGCATTAAGCTGTGTTTTTATCTGGGATGATACTCTATGCACATGCATTAAGCTGTGTTTTTATCTGGGATGATACTGTATGCAAATGCATTAAGCTGTGTTTTTATCTGGGATGATACTCTATGCACGTGCATTAAGCTGTGTTTTTATCTGGGATGATACTCTATGCACGTGCATTAAGCTGTGTTTTTATCTGGGATGATGCTCTATGCACATGCATTAAGCTGTGTTTTTATCTGGGATGATACTGTATGCACATGCATTAAGCTGTGTTTTTATCTGGGATACTCTATGCACATGCATTAAGCTGTGTATTTATCTGTGATGATACTCTATGCACATGCATTAAGCTGTGTTTTTATCTGGGATAATACTCTATGCACATGCATTAAGCTGTGTTTTTATCTGGGATGATGCTCTATGCACATGCATTAAGCTGTGTTTTTATCTGGGATGATACTGTATGCAAATGCATTAAGCTGTGTTTTTATCTGGGATGATACTCTACGCACATGCATTAAGCTGTGTTTTTATCTGGGATACTCTATGCACGTGCATTAAGCTGTGTTTTTATCTGTGATGATACTCTATGCACATGCATTAAGCTGTGTTTTTATCTGGGATAATACTCTATGCACATGCATTAAGCTGTGTTTTTATCTGTGATGATACTCTATGCACATGCATTAAGCTGTGTTTTTATCTTGGATGATACTCTATGCACATGCATGAAGCTGTGTTTTTATCTGGGATGATGCTCTATGCACATGCATTAAGCTGTGTTTTTATCTGGGATGATACTGTATGCAAATCCATTAAGCTGTGTTTTTATCTGGGATGATACTCTACGCACATGCATTAAGCTGTGTTTTTATCTGGGATACTCTATGCACGTGCATTAAGCTGTGTTTTTATCTGTGATGATACTCTATGCACATGCATTAAGCTGTGTTTTTATCTGGGATAATACTCTATGCACATGCATTAAGCTGTGTTTTTATCTGTGATGATACTCTATGCACATGCATTAAGCTGTGTTTTTATCTTGGATGATACTCTATGCACATGCATTAAGCTGTGTTTTTATCTGGGATGATGCTCTATGCACATGCATTAAGCTGTGTTTTTATCTGGGATGATACTCTATGCACGTGCATTAAGCTGTGGTTTTTTTTCTGGGATGATACTCTATGCACATGCATTAAGCTGTGTTTTAGTTCTGATGTTTCAATCTGTCAATTTTAGGCAATTGATGACAAACTGTATACAATTCCGAAATCTGTGTACAAAACTTCAAGAGCTGATTCTCTAAATGAATCATGCATCTGATGTTCTGATAACAATCGTTAGTGAATGAAGTGGATTCGAACAAATCAGCTGAAGAGGTAAACACAACATGTCCTGTTTGTGTATGTTTTCTCATACATTTCAGACAAGTGCCAGAGTGAGACAGTGGAGATCTATGCAAGAGATGTCTTCACCAGTCAGGATGGCTACACACTTGTGGCTGCCGGTAAGATTCAGTGCACATGTATAGCTACCAGTCAGGATGACTACACACTTGTGGCTGCCGGTAAGATTCAGTGCACATGTATAGCCACCAGTCAGGATGGCTACACACTTGTGGCTGCCGGTAAGATTCTGTGCACATGTATAGCCACCAGTCAGGATGGCTACACACTTGTGGCTGCCGGTAAGATTCTGTGCACATGTATAGCTACCAGTCAGGATGACTACACACTTGTGGCTGCCGGTAAGATTCAGTGCACATGTATAGCTACCAGTCAGGATGACTACACACTTGTGGCTGCCGGTAAGATTCAGTGCACATGTATAGCTACCAGTCAGGATGACTACACACTTGTGGCTGCCGGTAAGATTCAGTGCACATGTATAGCTACCAGTCAGGATGGCTACACACTTGTGGCTGCCGGTAAGATTCAGTGCACATGTATAGCTACCAGTCAGGATGACTACACACTTGTGGCTGCCGGTAAGATTCAGTGCACATGTATAGCTACCAGTCAGGATGACTACACACTTGTGCCTGCCGGTAAGATTCTATGCCCATGTATAGCCACCAGTCAGGATGGCTACACACTTGTGGCTGCTGGTAAGATTCTGTGCCCATGTATAGCTACCAGTCAGGATGGCTACACACTTGTGGCTGCCAGTAAGATTCTGTGCACATGTATAGCTACCAGTCAGGATGGCTACACACTTGTGGCTGCCGGTAAGATTCTGTGCCCATGTATAGCTACCAGTCAGGATGGCTACACACTTGTGGCTGCCGGTAAGATTTTGTGCCCATGTATAGCTACCAGTCAGGATGGCTACACACTTGTGGCTGCCGGTAAGATTCTGTGCACATGTATAGCTACCAGTCAGGATGGCTACACACTTGTGGCTGCCGGAAAGATTCTGTGCCCATGTATAGCTACCAGTCAGGATGGCTACACACTTGTGGCTGCCGGTAAGATTCTGTGCACATGTATAGCCACCAGTCAGGATGGCTACACACTTGTGGCTGCCGGTAAGATTCTGTGCACATGTATAGCTACTAGTCAGGATGGCTACACACTTGTGGCTGCCGGTAAGATTCTGTGCACATGTATAGCCACCAGTCAGGATGGCTACACACTTGTGGCTGCCGGTAAGATTCTGTGCACATGTATAGCCACCAGTCAGGATGGCTACACACTTGTGGCTGCCAGTAAGATTCTGTGCACATGTATAGCCACCAGTCAGGATGGCTACACACTTGTGGCTGCCGGTAAGATTCTGTGCACATGTATAGCTACCAGTCAGGATGACTACACACTTGTGGCTGCCGGTAAGATTCTGTGCACATGTATAGCCACCAGTCAGGATGGCTACACACTTGTGGCTGCCGGTAAGATTCTGTGCACATGTATAGCCACCAGTCAGGATGGCTACACACTTGTGGCTGCCGGTAAGATTCTGTGCACATGTATAGCCATCAAACAATGAAAGGCGACTAGAGCAAAGTGCACTTGCATTTGTGATGGGTTACATTTAAACATGTTGTGGATTCATTTTTTTTTGTTTCTGTTGCAGATTTTTTCTATTGCTTTAACAGCTGAACGTGGTTAAAGGAAGAAACCAAAATTTTGGCTGTTACTAAACCATCCTTGGACGAATGGCCTTTTGTCATTGTTCTGCTTCCAAAATAATGTACAGCTTGAAATTGGGTGGGTTTACCTGTAACTTTTGTTCATTTACTTTACAAAACTATTTGCATGTTAAGAACCTTAATTTAGGGATTATTGTTTAAGGATGGAGATCTGTTTTAATCATTTTTGGTTGCTTTAAACTCCCTTGTCATATTTTGCACATTAGACTTACTGCGAAACAAACTGTTGTTGGTGTGTAAAATACCGGTATAGTTTATCTGTATCTTAAGGAAACAAATAAAGAAGACTTTGTTGATAAAATTCCAGAAATATCTCCAAAGGTAAAAAAACGTTACTGAAAAAATTGCATCCCCTTCAAAATGCACATTTCTTTGTAGATTTCCAACAGATTGAGTTACGGCTGCTGGGTCACCTGTCCAATGATGAGGCTCTTATCAGGCTGTTCAGTGATCCAGACATCCCAGATATCTTCAATGCCTTAACTGCACAGTGGTGGGTGGGCCTATTGCTTATGCTATTATTACTAAATCAGTGTCATAGTTAAATGTACCCCTGTGAGGGGGTATATTGGAGTCATTGGTATGGGTCCATGGGTTTGTATGTGTAAACTACTTTAAGTTTAACAGTGGAGCAAACTACCTCTTCATTTCTCAAGTAACATATTTGAAATGTGAAATATGTAAAACAGAACTATGTAGAGTAGATGTGCAGGACTTGTTTCATCCCCAGTGATGTACATATTTCTGAGTTTTTAGCTCTTGACAAAGTGGTGCATGTTTATCATAGTCATGTTCTTGACAATATTCTAGTTTGTGTTAATGTTATTTCACTACCATTTTTATGTCCCCCACTATAGTAGTGGGGGACATATTGTTTTTGCCCTGTCTGTTGGTCTGTTAGTTGGTTTGCGCCAACTTTAACATTTGCAATAACTTTTGCAATATTGAAGATAGCAACTTGATATTTGGCATGCATATGTATCTCATGGAGCTGCACATTTTGAGTGGTGAAAGGTCAAGGTCATCCTTCAATGTCAAAGGTCAAATATATGGGTCAAAATCGCTCATTTAATGTACACTTTTGCAATATATCAATATTCAAGATAGCAACTTGATATTTGGCATGCTCATGGAGCTACACATTTTGAGTGGTGAAAGGTCAAGGTCATCCTTCACGGTCAAAGGTCAAATATATGGGTCAAAATCGCTCATTTTATGTACACTTTTGCAATATTTCAATATTCAAGATAGCAACTTGATATTTGGCATGCATGTGTATCTCATGGAGCTGCACATTTTGAGTGGTGAAAGGTCAAGGTCATCCTTCAAGGTCAGAGGTCAAATATATGTGGCCAAAATCGCTGATTTGATGAGTACTTTTGCAATATTGAAGATAGCAACTTGATATCTTGCATGCATGTGTATCTCATGGAGCTGCACATTTTGGATGGTGAAAGGTCAAGGTCATCCTTCAAGGTCAAATATATGGGTCAAAATTGCTCATGTAATGTCACTTCTGCAATATTGAAGCTAGCAATTTTATATTTGACATGCATGTGTATCTCATGGAGCTGCACATTTTGAGTGGTGAAGGGTCAAGGTCATCCTTCAAGGTCAAACGTCATATACGGGGACATAGTGTTTCACAAACACATCTTGTTTAATTTAAGAATGTGTTTACATCCACTATATAAAATGTATGTGAAGATGGGAATTAAATAACAAAGGTGCCAATCATACATGCATATATAATGTGCTTTTGTGATTTTTTTTTCACAATGTACTTGTACTGCTTCTCTGTTGGTGATGCAAGTAAAACCCAGTACTTTGACTACAATTATTTCATGCTTATAGAGTCCGTTTTCTATGTAGTCGTTTGTGTGTATGATATGCATTTATTGAAACTGACCTTTAGACCTATAGAGCTTCTTTAGCTGTGACATATGCAATAAAGACAAGGTTCACCAATCTGTAATGCTGTGCATAATTCTTACCCAATCCACATACTGAGCTTGACACTGTGTGTTTCAGGCTTGGAAAGTCAGTGGAGACAGTGAGCAGCGCAGAGCGGGAGCAGACAAAGAGAGTGGTCTACTCAATCATGTATGGCGTTGGTAAGCAACCAGTCTACTCTATGATGTATGGCGTTGGTAAGCAACCAGTCTACTCTATAATGTATGGCATTGGTTAGCAACCAGTCTACTCTATCATGTATGGCGTTGGTAAGCAACCAGTCTACTCTATAATGTATGGTGTTGGTAAGCAACCAGTGGTCTACTCTATAATGTATGGCATTGGAAAGCAACCAGTGGTCTACTCTATAATGTATGGCGTTGGTAAGCAACCAGTCTACTCTATCATGTATGGCATTGGTAAGCAAACAGTTGTCTACTCTATCATGTATGGCATTGGAAAGCAACCAGTGGTCTACTCTATAATGTATGGCGTTGGTAAGCAACCAGTCTACTCTATCATGTATGGCATTGGTAAGCAACTAGTGTTCTACTCTATCATGTATGGCGTTGGTAAGCAACGAGTGGTCTACTCTATAATGTATGGCGTTGGTAAGCAACCAGTCTACTCTATCATGTATGGCATTGGTAAGCAACTAGTGTTCTACTCTATCATGTATGGCATTGGTAAGCAACCAGTCTACTCTATCATGAATGGCGTTGGTAAGCAACCAGTCTACTCTATCATGTATGGCATTAATAAGCAACCAGTCTACTCTATCATGTATGGCATAGGTAAACAACCAGTCTACTCTATCATGTATGGCGTAGGTAAGCAACCAGTCTACTCTATCATGTATGGCGTTGGTAACCAACCAGTCTACTCTATCATGTATGGCGTTGGTAAGCAACCAGTCTACTCTATCATGTATGGCGTTGGTAAGCAACCAATCTACTCTATCATATGGCGTAGGTAAGCAACCAGTCTACTCTATAATGTATTGCGTAGGTAAGCAACCAGTCTACTCTATCATGTTTGGTGTTGGTAAGCAACTAGTGGTCTACTCTATCATATATGGCATTGGTAAGCAACCAGTCTACTCTATCATGTATGGTGTTGGTAAGCAACCAGTCTACTCTATCATGTATGGCGTAGGTAAGCAACCAGTCTACTCTATCATGTATGGCGTAGGTAAGCAACCAGTCTACTCTATCATGTATGGCATAGGTAAGCAACCAGTCTACTCTATCATATATGGCATTGGTAAGCAACTAGTGGTCTACCTATCATGTATGGCGTTGGTAAGCAACCAGTCTACTCTCTAATGTATGGCGTAGGTAAGCAACCAGTCTACTCTATAATGTATGGCATCCGGGGTGTACATTGTCCAGGGTAATCATGGAACTTAGGCTGGAAATCCATGGTATAACATGGAATTCCATGGAAATCCCTGGAATTTGAAACAGTTTCCAGGGTTTTCCAGGGTTTTGTTCTAGAAATGTCCATGAAACGTTGACTTTTTTTCCAAGCATTTTCCAGCCTTGGATGGAAAAGCATGGAAAAGGAATGGAAAACGCTGGATTTAGGCTGGATAACCATGGAAAATATTTCCAGATAGCATGGAAAGTGGAACATAGAATTTTTTAAGCATGGAAAAGACTCTAACATTTTCAGCTGACCCTGGAAAAAACTTAGACTTTATAAGAGGAGAAAATAACTTATAAAAATGCAACACATTTTATTCAAAGTAAATCAGAGTTCAACAATTTACACAGCATATGAATAAAACATAAAACAATGTGCATAGATTGGGCAGAAATAGTAGTAGTTATAGTAGTAGTAGTAGTAGTGGTAGAAGTAGTAATGCTGAGGCTGGCAGTAGAATATGTTGTAGGAGTAGAAGTAAAAGTGGTTGTTGTATAAGTTGTACAAGCAGTTAAACTACTGATAATTATACTATTGGTGCAAATTAAAGTGACAGTAGCAGTAGTAGCAGTTATTATTGTGTTGTTGTTTTAGCATTTACAGGAATAGTAGCAGTAATGGTAGCAATAGTAGTATAAATAATAATAACAATACTAGTAGCAGCAGTAGTAGTAGTAGTTAAGGAAGTAGCATTAGCAGCAGCAGCAGTAGTAGTAGTAGAAGTAGTAGTAGTAGAAGTAGTAGTAGTAGAAGTAGCAGCAGCAGCAGTAGTAGCAGCATCAGTAGCAGTAGTAGTAGCAGTAGTAGTAGCAATAGTAGTTGAAGTACTAGTAGTAGTAGTAGAAGTAGTAGTAGTAGTAGTAGTAGTGGTAGTAGTAGTAGTAGTAACAGCAACAGCAGCAGCAGTAGTAGTAGTAGTAGTCGCTGCAGCAGGAGTTGTAGTCGTAGCAGCAGCAGCAGCAGTAGCAGTAGTAGTAGTAGCAGTAGCAGCAGGAGTAGTAGCAGCAGCAGCAGTAGCAGCAGCAGTAGCAGTAGTAGTAGTAGTAGTTGAAGCAGTAGTAGTAGTTGAAGCAGTAGTAGTAGTAGTAGTAGCAGTAGTAGCAGCAGTAGTAGTAGTAGTAATAGTAGAAGTAGTAGAAGTAGTAGTAGTAGTAGTAGTAGTAGTAGTAGTAGTAGTAGTAGTAGTAGTAGTTGTTGTTGTTGATGTTGTTGTGGCTGTTGTAATAGTAGTAGTAGTTTTGCAGAAGTAGTAGTAGTAGTAGTAGTAGTACTAGTAGTGGAAGTAATAGTAGTAACTTTCAAAGCAATGTCTACAAGTTTAAATTCCTTAACCCTGTTCAAGGTGTATACACACTCAATATTTAACTTCAGTCCAGGTTTGCAATTAACAAACTATCTGATAAACCTGTGTGTGAGTCAGATATGTCTGCTGCTAAGCGATTGGTTATAAAAAATCACAGCCTTTTCTGATTGGCTGAGTTCAAATACAGAAAGTTTACCTGTTAGATTGAAATTCTGGTGTGCGTATTGTAAAAATATGCAGGTTAAACTTGTTAAAATGAAGTTAATGTAATTTCACAAACAGTAGAGTTAATGAGTTTTTCCATTAACAAGAATTTCTTAAAATAATAATGTATGGATATCATTTTGAAAGTGACATGAAATGTTGTTAAAAAGTGATGCATACAAGTGTTTCAGAAGTCTGTCTAGGAATAGAACAACAACTGAAGGTTTGTGCTTTTCATTATTTCTAAATATTCCTTTAAATTTATTCTTCTTATGTCATCATTGTAGACCTTTTTTATGTGACATTTTAGGTAAAAGTATGGCAAATATATAAGTTTAAAAGCAGCTGTCACACACATTTTCACTAATTTCCACTTGATAAAGGAAGTCCTATGTGGAGATATTAAAAAGCTTGAATGTAGTATCGGAAGTTTATAATGCATGGCTAGGGAACTGAGGCTAAGAGAGTTATGTGCTGTGCATGATGAGAACTCAATGCTCATTAATGCTGTTAATGTTTATAAATTAATTAATTAAACCAATAGCATTGTTTTTTAGGTTTCACTGTGCATTTTCATACCAATAGAATTACACATCATTCTAATTATAGCAATAATAAATGTGTACTAATCATACCTACAAATTTTGTTATGCTATGCTTTGTGATGTATTAACTTCATTGTAAGTTATTATTTAAAGACCATTTTACTAAATATTTAAAACAATACTTGAATTATTTTCTATATACATTTTCATTATGTGCTTTAACTGTAGCTGACCAGTTGATGGAAGATACTGCAGAGTTTGACAGGGAAATAACCCAAGACAGCAAAGCGGCTCTTTTGGCGCATTTACCAAGAGGACGAACATGGCCACAAATTCATGGTAAATATTGTTATGCCCCGGGCTCATATAAGTAATTTAGTGTTAACCACCTGAAAGTATTTTGTCTTTTTGGTATCCAATATTTTGGTCTAGTTTCAATTACAGGTTATTTTTATATGAATTAGCAAATTAGCATAACTTTCATATAGCAATATCTGAATATAAAATATATATGTTTGAGTTTCCAGATACATGCTAGTGTACCCCGTTTTGGGGCATTTAAGAAAACAACAATATAAATTTCAAAATAAAAGAGAGTCATATAAAAATATAAGTTAAATCACCAATTTATTCACTTGAAAGTCTCAGTTTTCCTGTGTGGTTGCCTGTTTGCAAGTAGATTAAAGCCTGCTTGCAAACTTTAAGAGAATAAATTTCAGTAAATGGAAAAGAAATAATTGTTAACTACTTAGGATCGTAAATGTTCGCTCAAATACAAAAAAGCCAGATGTACCGAATTGAGCAGTGATATGAAATATCTAAAATAGATTAAAATATGAATGAGCATTGAAGTATAGATATTCAATCATATGATTGCTGCACATTTACTTTTACAGATGAATGTAAAAAACTTATGACTTTCTTGTAATATTGTTTGCTTTGTTTTTCTTTCAGAGATCATGCAGGAGCCGTATAGTATAACAGCATTACAAGTTCTATAAAAGATCCACGACCTACTGAAGCCCAGCTAATTAACAAAAAAGTTTTTAAAAACTGTAATTTTATCCCACCTGGGTACTTATAATTTACTAAGCTGCCTACACAAGTTTTAGACTTGCAATTATATTTTAAACTGTCACTTGGAAAGTAATACATTTACATGCATTATGTTCTGAATTTCTTTGAACAATAAAATTATATAAAAGTATTTTAATGAAATTGAGCACCTAAATTGCATTAAAGTGAAAGTAGCTGAGAAAAATAGTATCCTTGTGCTCATGGGCAGCTACATATATTGTGACAAACATGAAGCAGCTAAAATAACTAAAATTTTTCATTTGTTTCTTGTATATCGTTTGTACAGGGTTCGTGAATTGTTACTGTATATTACTTGACTTGCTTGTATTTTGTTACTTTGAATACATGTTGTTAAGGTTGCATTATACTTTTTAACTTTTAAAGTAGCGCCTGTTCTGTTATGTAAGGGCCTGATTTATGATAATGGACCTAGAGGCTTTGTAAGCATGTATTAAACAACACTTGTTTGATCTGAATAATTTGTTAAATAAATGTAACACAATTTGTAATCTGATGTTATATTTTGATAAATTGTGAACAAAATAATACATCGAAGAAACTAAGGCATTATGTTGATTTTTTGTTTTGTTTTAATCTAACCTTAAATTATGATTTATTTAAGCTGTGAGTATTGTATTCATTTAATACATGAATATTGTTTTTAGACCAGAAATTTCTTTTTCTATTCAGTGACCATGGTAAACGCTGGAAAATTTTCCATGTTATACCAGGCATCCATGGAATATTAAACAAGGAAAAACCCTGGAACATTTTCCAGGGTTTTCCAGCCAGCATGGAAAAAATACCGTCCGAATACTCCATGTAATCTGGAAAACCCTGGAAAAAAATCCATGGTTTTCCAGATTACATGGAGTATTCGGACGGTATTTATTCCATGCTGGCTGGAAAACCCTGGAAATTGTTCCATGGTAATTATTCCAGGGAGCCTGGAAAACCATGGAAACTATTCCAGGCTATTTCCACATACCATGGACAATTTTCCACCCTTTTTTTTTAAATATTGACGCTGGAAAAGGCTGGAAACTTAGTCCGAATACTCCAGCCTCATATTTTCCATGGATTTCCCTGGACAAAGTACACCCGGGATTGGTAAGCAACTAGTTATCTAGATGTCATTTTAATAAATTTCCTCATACCTACACATTTAAACAGTAATTGGACTTGTGTTCGTTCCATAATTAGATGTCTTCGTTAAGTTTGGTGGCGTGGTGGATATGGTGTCCGATGTTACAGGCTTGATTCCTACTCATGGAGCTTTCCCAAGGTTTCTCCTGAGCTAGCAAGCACTGGTTGTACCCTTTCAAGGGTCTTAAGAGTGAACCAATATGCCTTAAACTCCTGATGCAGTTTAGCTGACACAAATACGTTTATACTAAAATGAAAATGATTTCTAAATAATTACCAATTTAAATTTATTCAGTCGTCCACGAGTTCCATTTTCACAGCATAAAAATAATCTATTCTTTTAAAATACATCTTAGTGGGATGTTATTTGAGAATAAAGGTAAGAAGATGTTTCCATAATTCACTTGTATATGTGTAGAATTTTCAGGCAAGTTTAAGGTTTAAGTTCAGCTGCTGATGCCAATATTGATACATTTCAGGCAGAGAGAAGCTGGCAGAGTACTTGAAGATCAGTGTGGACAATGCAAAGGCAATCATGGCCAGCTTCCTAGGTATGTGGACAAATAAATAATGCATCTCTGTATCTTTGGATGCTGCACAGCTGTGTAAGTAATGCTTCTCTCAATTATTTAAATGTTATGAATTATCATACCTTAAAGAAAAGTGCTCTTGTTGACTTTCCACTGTTTGAACCACAAATCATCATGTTAATACATTAATATAAAGCAACATGATCCATGTTTTCTGTCATTTAAGTAAAGAATTGCTCATCTCATGTGCCACAAATTGCAAGAAAATGCTTCAGCGTGTTTTATCTAGGTCAAGCATTGAAGGATGTTAAATTATATGATGAGACAATGTAATGAGCATAGGGCAAACATTGTTACATTTGAATGTGTGAAAGCAGTTTGTGGGGGTAAGTCTCCTTCAGTGATTACTCTAGTCTAACATCTGACATTTTCGTTGTTTCTGTTTTCTGGCCAACAATTGTGGGCACTATAGAATGTATGGGGCTGGTTTCAAAAGAAGCCATGTCAATAGATGTATGGTTCACTGTGTTTGGGCCTGTGTATTATCTTATACTTTTGGTAGTTCTGTGAGTATGATACTTGTATTATCTTCATTTTGACTTTGTTATTAGTTTCCAACAATTTTAATTAAATCTTCAGAAAATTTGTTTTATAAGCTTGATTTTTTTAACTTCCTATTATTTTGACAAGGCATAATTGCTTTACAGACAGCTTTCCTATATGAATTTTGTTGTTTCAAAGTCAACGGATTACACATTGTAATATTCATACAATTATGTTTTCAGTAAAATTTCCAGCAGTGGGCAACTTCACAAAATCCTGTGTAGACTTCTGCCATAAAAATGGTAATCTTTTCATAAAAAGAAGAAGAAAGTGTGATAAAAAAAATTTAAATTAAGTGTATACTTATTGACAATTAATGTTTTGACAAATAAAATGCCTGAAGAAATAAGTTATATGATCAGCCTTTAAGTTACGTCTATGGTGTTTTTTAACATTTAAGTATGAAGTAAATTATGTCACATAATATTCATAAGATGTTGAACAAGAGCTGTCAGTGGACAGCAAGCTCAAATTTGTCTGTTTCTTGTCTGGGGTTCTGACTTGTATCTTTAAACCAAACTGCTTGTATAAAAGGTTAATTATTTAAGCTATAAAATTATCTATGATTTATGTTATTTTAGACACATAAGTCTCATTTTGAGCGGAAACTATTTTTTCTTTATTTACTAACAGTTCCCTTGACCTAATATGGCCCTTATGCAAACAAAAATGTATTGTAAAATGTACATAATTATTCTTTCTTCAAAAAAGCTGTGTTCTTTCTTAAGATCTTAAACCATTTTTCTGTATTCAGTAACAGTGACCTTAATCATACCCAACCTATTTGCAAGCACTAGACAAGAAGAATCAAGTTTCATTCATTTACCTTGATTTAACACACTCCATATGCAGTCCCGTTTTAGATCTGGTCATAAGGCATGTGTGTGCTTAGATTTCATATAATAGTGCAATGTGTTCATGAGTTACTAAACAGAATCAATGTGTCTATATTTAGAAACAATAACCTTGACCATGACCTCTTGCGTGCCTCTTTATTCAGGTCTTGATATATGGTATTTACATACTAAAATTCATTACAATAGCTCAACTTATTATGGAGTTATTGAGAAAAAATGATTATTCTATTCTTATTCAACATGACTTTGACATTTTCTCCACCCATCCTAATGCAATCCAAAGCTAGACCTGGATAGGGTATTGATGTAATGAAGTTTCATTACAACAAATGAATTTGTTAACGAAAAATTCAATAAAGAAATTTCGCTATTTTAATTTATAGTTACATTGACCTCTCACTTTAAATAGGTACTGGAGTTTATTGAAAGTATCTATGTTTAGTGAGCAGCTGGCTATATAGCTTATACAACATATTTAATAAACATAAGTTAAGTTTGAAGGTTTCTAAAAGCCTTTAATTCTGACAAATTTCAAATCTAATCATGTTGATAATACATGTATGTATCCGTAATGTGTCGGATTTTGGAAAAACACATTAATCTGGGGTTTAAAAAACAACAACTAACACATTCAAAATCTTTTTAAAATCATAAACCACATGAACTGTTATTATTTCAATTCATATACCATTGGAGTATACAATGTTTGGTGCACAATCCAGGATTACTCTATAATTACTCAACTAAGATGTTGCTGTTCAACTATTTCAGGTTACACACTGAGCCTATTAAAGAGACGACGACTGTTTCCCAACATTCACAGTAACAACTACACCCTGAGAGCTCAGACTGAGAGGCAGTGTGTCAACTTCTGTGTTCAGGGTACGTATCTGACAGAAGTACTTACTACTGGTAAGCCAGCATAACCAGGAAAGAAAAATGGGCGAGTAGGTGAGCTAACTGCCATGGTTTGACTGGAATACAGTTGAATTCTTTTTTTATAAAAAATAAGCAGACAAAAGGAGTATGTTGCAAACACATCATACACCATGTCCATCTTAATTGATGCAGTTTTTCATCAGACATTGGTAGATGGTAGACTGAAGATTTTAATGCTGTTCATCTGATGACAAATCTAGTATGAATAGAGACACCTGGTTTACTTTCCCATTTTAAGGGGCCTTTTCACAGATTTTTGCATGTATTGAAGTTTGCAAACATTGGATCTAAAAAGATCCAGTAGATCCACTAAAAAACAAGAATAAAATTAAAGAAAGAAAAAAAAGTAACCCTCAACTGGCCTCAAACCACTGACCCATGGAGTAAAAATCTACCGCTTGGACCACTCGGTCTTCCGTGCTCATACATTTACTGATGTATTTTATACTTTAAGCAATCATCATAAAATATAACGACAACAACAGAACTCTCCAAATTATTAAATCATTTTGCGTTGCAATGCTTTATAATTTTCAGGTTTTTAAATCGTTAAAAGATGCATGCTAAAATGAGCATGGTAAATGTTCAGTATTACAAATATCATAACTACAACGAACATTTGCGAATCTGAAACATTTTTATTTATTTTTTGTCAATTTACCAAAACCTGAAAAGGCCCCTTTAAGTAATGTGTATCAAATGTAGTGTGATTTGAGTGCTTTATAAAATGTGTCTTGTTCTGAGAAAACGGGGCATAATGCATGTGCGTAAAGTGTCGTCCTAGATTAGCCTGTGCAGTCCGCACATGCTAATCAGGGACGACACTTTCCGCCTCAACTAGATTTTCGGTAAGGAGGGACTTCATTGAAACAAAAAATACCATAAAAATGGAAAGTGTCGTCCCTGATTAGCCTGTGCGAACTGCACAGGCTAATCTGGGACGACACTTTACGCACATGCATAAAGCCCAGTTTTCTCAGAATGCGACTTAAATGCTCCATGGGATTTGCCCTCTGCAGGTTCTGCAGCAGATATCTGCAAGGTTGCCATGCTGGGAGTGGAGGACGTGCTGAGAGAGAACTCTCACTTGAATGCAAGGTGAACATTCTTAACTTGGGCAGAATTCGAATAGAAAATGAGGGCTTTGCGAAGAAGGAATACGAGTTTGCCTCATTCTGCAATAATTATGGGTTGAGATCAAATACAGGTTATTCTGCAATAACTATGGGTGGAAATCAAATGCAGATTATTCCATAATAATTATGGGTAAAGATCTAGCAAAGATTATTCTCCAATAATTTTGGGTCGAGATCTAGCACAGGTTATTCTGGGATAATTACAAGAGGACATCAAGCACAGATTATTCTGCTGTAATAATGGGTGGAGATCTAGCACAGAATATTATGCAATAATTATGTGTTTAGATCTAGCACAGGTTATTCTGGGATAATTACAAGTGGAGATCAAGCACATATTATTCTGGGATAATTAAGAGTGGAGATCAAGCACAGATTATTCTGCTGTAATAATGGGTGGAGATCTAGCGCAAGTTATTCTGTAATGATAATGGGTGGAGATCAAGCACATGTTATTCTGCGATAATTGTGGGTGGAGATCTAGCACAAGTTATTCTGCGATAATTATGGATGGAGATCTAGGACAGATTATTCTGAAATAATTGTAGGTGAAGAAGAGTAGAGATCAACCACAGATTATTCTGCAATAATAATGGGTGGAGCCTTATGTTTAGAACGCTGTCCTGGTAATATCTGATATATACTATAAACTGCATACGCTTCTACGCACACTAAAAAATAAAGGAATCAAACTTTATATATAACATATTTAAAAAATAAAGGTATTTAAGCAAACATTTAACAATAACATGCTCCCAAAATGTTAATGTAATAGACATTTAACAACAAAAGCTTAGTGTTGTCTCTGTTTTTCAGACTGCTTGTTCAGATACATGATGAGTTACTAGTTGAGGTTGCAGACAATCATCTGTCGGCTGTCATAGGTACACTTACTCCCTAATGTTGATATAACAGTCGAAACCCGATGGCTAGAACTCGTCGGGACCGGCAACAAAAGTTCGAACCATCCGGAATTTGAGCCATCCAATTTCTATTAAATTTTTGTTTACGAACAAGTTTTCAGTACATTTTCACCTCAAGTTGAAGGGTACACATATTACTTAAACTCCGTACTACTTCACGGTACTTTCTGCTTTTAAATTTATAAGAACCAAAAATATACTTAATACTTTTATTTACCAATATTTTAAAACAGCAACAAATACAATCAAGTAAATATCATATTGTAAAATATATCAGCGCGTGTTAACCTTGCACATTTTCTGGTAACACAGAGCATTAAGGAAAAAACATGCATCAGCACTAAATACACATCATTTACATATGAGACAGTACTACATTGATTGATTTATTTATAAAAATTAAGAATAACATTATGTCAGTCTGTGTTGCGTTCCTTAGCTGTCGTCGAGAAACAAAGCTTTCTATAACATCCAGTAGAGATTGAACATGCTGTGAGTTTTCAAACTCCTCGAGATATTTTCTGATTATATTAATACAAAATTGCATCTTTTACCCAAATCAATTAACAACTAAGTCGATGACATATTTGTAAATGGTGTTAAATCAATTATTGAGTGCCTTTAATCAAGCGGGTCCTAATCGATGAACAGTTTATGCTTCCCGAAGCGAGTTTGAGCCATGTGAACAAAAGAACGTGTGAAAATTGTCACCGGGACTGTGAAAACAGTTTGAGCCATCCGAGAATTCAAGCCTTGCGAATTCGAGCCATTGGACAAATTTTATATACATGTATAGCAATAAAAAATCGGTGCTTTGATGAGAGTTTAAGCCAACCGGAAGTTCGAGCCATCGTGTTTCAACTGTAGTTTATTGGTAACATGAGTTCGAGCCAAGCGAGTTTGAGCCATCGGGTTTCGACTGTAGTTTGTTGGTAACATTCAACATAATGTCAATTATAGTACATATAACATATGATTGTTTGTATCAAAAATGTACAAGTGAAAATTATTTTCTTACCGGTAAAATGCATATATTAATGGCTTCTTTTGTATTTTTATAAATGGAATGTCCGTCAGGTGGTTCTATTAACAAAACTGTAATTTTTAAAGATTTTTACCAGAATATATAAGCTAAAATATAAAATGCATCTGTTGTGTGTATGTCGAGCAACAAAAAATGTTGATACCTTTTTGAATGCACAGTGGTATTTCAAATGATTTACACACTGAACATTAGAACCTTTTTGCAACATCCTTTGAATATCTTTTCATTTGCATTCTGTCTTGATCTAGTTAAGTCAACGATTAAATAAAAAAAATAAGTCCCATTTTGTCTTGATCTAGCCTGTGATTAAGGAAAAATATTTTATCCCCATTCATTGAATTTTTAGTGAAGTCAGTGATCGAGTGAATATATTTTTGTCACATTCATTGCAGCTCTAGGAAAGTCATTGATCGAGCGAATATCATTTTATAATATCGCTTTTTCAGTGATTAAGTGAATAACTTTTGTTCTATTGCTTTGTATCGAGACAAGTCAGTGACTGAGTGAATATCTTTTTTGTTCCACCGCTTGTATATCTAGTGAAGTCAGTGTTGGAGTAAACAGAAAATTTGTCCAATTCTTCTAAAGAAGAAAGTGATTGTTCATAGAATTTTGTTTCCCCAATATTTGTAGATCTAGTGGTTAATGATAGTGTAATTTTTCTTTCTCCATATAACGTAGATCTCGTGAAGTCAGTGATGGAGGAGAGGGAATTGCTGACCAGTTTTGGAGTGAGACTGAGGATCCCTATCCCAGTCTCTATTAGCACGGGCAAGAAATGGGGTCACATGGTCCCTGTGCAACAGGACGATTCCAAATGTTGAGTACTTGATATCAAGCCTATCAAAAATACAAAAAAACATCTAGTTTATTTAGAAAAATATAATGTGAAAGTGAATGTTGTTGTTAAACTGCATGTAATGCAAGACATTTCTGTATGCATCAAATTGTTATTGGATTACTTCTAATTGTGAGTTATTTGACTGCTTATAAGGGTCGTGCAGTGCTGTTCACACTTGGCACTTTGTTTGGGGTTGTACGCCCACAAAAGACGTTAATTGTACAAACTTTTGTTGGAAGTCCAGAAAAAGATTTTTTGTGAAGTTTTGTTAAAGATTGCTTTAGTCATTGATGTTTAAGAACATCAACTCATATGAATATTTGACATATTAAACAGGTTTATTGTTCTTTGGCGTTTTTGACATTATGGAAAACTATTTCTCCATGTTATTTCTTTGACAACTACTGATGAGTAAGGGGAATTAGCTGAGTGACCACGATGCAGTTAGTGTTAGCTATATTCTACATTTTCTTCTTGCACCAACACTGCTAACATTTACATATATACAGTATTTTTACTTAATTTTAGCCAAATTATCAACTTTTCCTTGACCTTGACTTTCTTTGCACATCAGAACTAACAGGGAGATTCTTGTAATTGAGACACTGTCTTGTTTATTTTTATGTTTAAATGCTGAAAATGCAAATATAATTATATACCAATCTCTTTGTTCATTGACATGTTTAAGAAATAACTCAATAAGGACAATAAAACATCAATATGTTATGCAATTAACAGTTTATTTATATCATACCAATAGTAATTACATCATGAACAAGCAATGGCAAGCCATATATGAAAGTTGTTTTGCAAATCATACTGCTTGCAAATCAGTTGTTTAAACATTAAAAACATGTGAATAATTCATGCAATTACATGAACATAATTGTTCCATGCATTAAAATTGCTTGACAATAGAATGTTTAGCTCACCAAAGCTTGAAAGCTACTATCACTAACTGTCCATTCATTTGTATTTATGGACTATATTCATCTGGTACATTCCTAGCCAGATTGGAGGTTCATCGGGTCACAAAAACATGTCAGCAAAGTATTCATCAAATTCCTCTTCTCTGAAATGACAAAAATAATAATTCTTTGTTGATTTGTTCAACAATCTCTCCTAGGAGATTCTGATGTTAATTACATTTCATTAGGTTTAAAATTACATGTAAAAGTATGTATACGTTAGTATACGTTACAATGTATATACATATTACACACTGAACTAGTGAATATGTTGGTGTACTTAAAACCTGTAAAACAAAAAATAATTTTCACATAAATTTGCATTGGTCTCCTAAGCGCTTGCTACATCTTTGTTGTAGTATAATAAACCCACTTCAAATATACTTTTATCACTAAATTACATTTTGTGTGAGAATTGGCTGAAAAAAAATCATTATCATAAATATTGGCTTATAAGAAACATTTAAATACCATCCAAATGATGTAAAAAAAATATACAAACATAACAGAAAAAGCCAAAATGAACAGATCTTATACGGCCTAAGTAAGACTGCCATTGGTAACATTCCAATACTGACTTGGACCCAAGCTATAAAATGCTTGATTAATGATTTATATGTACAAAGTCTTGCTAGCCAAATCCTCCATGCTTTATTAACCCTTTCCCACTCAGAAGCAAAGTGATAATGGCTATGTGCAAACAGAATAAAACCAGTACATGTGCAAACAGCATAAAACCAGAACAGCCTGCGAGGTAACTTGCAGTCTGTTCAGGTTTTATGCTGTTTGCTGCTCACCAGTATCTAAGGGTTGGAAACGAAGCCTTTAAAACTTTAATCTAGTAAGAAAGGTCCTTAATTAAATTTAACTTTCTAAGGGACTAAGCGTCAAAATACAAGTACATATCTAAGTGGTAAAGGGTTAAGAAGCGCAGCATGTTTTGCAGCCAACGTGGGCTCTGACTTTACTGTGTTGTGTGCACAAACCTTGATTTCTCCTCTACAATCTTAGCTGGTCCACTCCATATGTTGGTGGAAGTCTCCTCCGCTGACTGTTTGTCTTCGGATGGGGGCTTCACTGTGTCCTTGTTATAACCAGGGGTCTCATCTGGATTTGGACTTCCTTCTGTAAGAAAACATTTTAACATTATAGATTAATAATAAGTTGATATGAGAGTTCACATTGAGTTATATTAGCCTATGCATTAACAAATATATAAATAAAGACTTGTATATAAGGATTGTTAAATTAATGATGGATCATGTTTTACTGCTTACTTTTTAAAGATCAAGCAATCGAGTAACACTGAGTAATTAAAAAAAATATTTTCAAAATTACTGCAAAACCTAAAAAAGTCATAGAATATGACAAGGAACTTCACGATCGTTCGTTTTGGCAAAACGTATTAGTAAAATTAAAGACAAAGTTTTATCATTTGCAAAAGAAACAAAGCTTCATATGTATTTTTGGAATCAAATTGCTTAGTTCAACAGCACACAACTCTGGAACAAATGGTGAGAACTGCATTTAAATAATGTCTTGTTCTTTTACATAATAATATAAACTAAACTTGTACAGTTTAATTCAGATACAAACAAAAATCAGTGACCAGTTTGTAACACGAAGAACACATGTACAATGAAGTAATTATCCCAATCTAAAATGTGTCTTGGTTCAAGAGCACATTACTGTATAAAAAATACTGCATTATACCCAAAAAACTACATTTTGTGCTTGCATATAGTGTACACAGTACATTTATAAAGTTTCATGTTGATTCACAGAAAACGAATAGACCATTTTGTGACACAAAGCACACATGTACAATTACTTTAGTTTTTAATATGTGCCAAAGTTCAAGGGCTCTGCATTATAAATAATCGGCCCTCGCGTGAGAGCCGATTATTTATAATGACCCCGCAATGAAGATAATGGCATGAAAAACTGTACAAATTTGTTAGTAAGGTATGTATTATTGCAAATTATTGCATAATGAAGGAGTTGAGAAAAAACAACACCAACCCGAGTCTGAGTCTTCGGAGGCTCTTGTGTGTTTTCTGGACTTCTTGTGCCTTCTATCTTTTGATGTTCCATCTTTTACTTTATATTTTGGCTTTGCTTCCTTTTTTCTGAAAGAAATAATTTAAACATCAGGGATAGCTGATTAATTGGACATTGTTTGTTTTATTTAAAAAAAATACATATGATATGGATAACACGAGATGTGTTTGTCAAAAACACTATGACCCCTATTTGAAATACAATTTCAATATATCATTTGGCATCTTCCTTTTAAAGCTTATTACTTCCCTTGGATTTTTTTTTTTTACTTTTGACCTTGAAGGATGACTTTGACCTTTCACCACTCAAAATGTGCAGCTTCATGAGATACACATGCATGCCAAATATCAAGCTGCTAAGTTCAATATTCAAAAAGTTATGATCAAACTTTAATGACGGGTAAAGTTTTAGGAAAGAAAAATACAATGATATTTGACCTTGAAGGATGACCTTGACCTTGACTTTTCACCACTCAAAATGTGCAGCTCCATGAGATACACAGGCATGCCAAATATGAAGTTGCTATCTTCAATATTGCAAAAGTTATCAAACTTAAACCAAGGTTAAAGTTTTGGGACAGAATGACAGACAGGCCAAAAACAATATATCCCTGATCATTCGATCCGGGGGCATAAAAAAGGCAGAAAACTAAAGCAACATTAATTTTGCAACTGTAACAAAATAAACAAGATGAGAAATTACTGCATCGGACATAGACTCGTTATTGAGCACTTACGCCAGGTCAAACCTTGATTTGACATAACTGTTAAGCTTATTTAGTAATTTATACTTATTTCGGTTTGAAATATTGAAAACAACAGCAACTTTCTTAGACCCAGTATTTGATAACTTTGTAAGGATGTCTTTATTGAGTAATGAGCCCGGGACCGGGTAGTAAAGTTGAACCTCATATTGACAATATGTCAGTATTGGGTAAAAAATTAATTTAAAAAAAAAATCGCTCAAACATAATTTGTAAACGGCTTTTTCTAGAAAGACTGGTGCTTTTTCTGGAACCCATTTCTCTCAAGTTTACAATAAAATGAAGCTATTCTGCAATAAAATAAATGTTCACTTACTTATGGTGGTAGTTTAATTTGTAGGAACAGTCGGGACAGAGTCCTGAAATTAACAATAGGTTTGTTTTGAGCGGTTAATAAATTGATCAGAAAATGACCATCTTAGTTGCAGTAACATAAGAACATACTTGTAACAGTGCTCTAGTTCTTGCTGTCTTAACCAAGCATTAGACAATTATAACTGTTGTCATGCAACATTGACTCTATGCCCAATTAAAAACAAGAAAATCTGTTTGCTCTTATGAAGTTAATGGAAATCAACGAAGCCATTTTTTTCAATTAAACAAGACAAAAATTGAATTATAAAGATTGCATTGACAATATATAATTATGGTTATTTCAGAAAAAGATTTAAAGCAAGATACTTTTCAAACAAAATATTGAGTGTGACTGTGTCATGAACTTACTGAGTTTGACCAAGGCATTCTTTTTCTGTCCATCTTCCATATACGCAAAGTTAACCTCCCAACTTTTCAAGCCTTCATGTTCATTACATTTTTTATCACCACAAAGAAATTGGCCTGAAAGAAAACTTTGATTTCAGTATTTGAAAAAACATTCACAAAACAGATTAAATTATCAAATACAATTACTACTGCATTTAATTAATGATTCAAATATAAACAAGCAAATTAAATAAATTAATATCCCCAACCAAATAAAGTTTTAGGATGGGTGCAAATCCCTTGATTTACGGTATAATCATAAAAAATACTAAGCGTAGAGTAATTGTTTTTATGCATTGCAATTCTCCTCATTGATATCTTTGCACCCATGAAGTTTCATGTTGTAATCTTGTAGCATATCTGCGATATAGCCTTGGAAAAATACATCATACAAAAACAACAAAGGCAAATAACTATTGATTAAGAAAGTGAAGGGTTATGGTTCTTGTGCATGGCACTTCTTTCAATTGATTTCTAAACACCCATGATGTTGAAATGTTGTATCTGAAATATATGGTAGCCCTGACAATTTATGTCATACAAAAACAACAAGCCCTGACAATTTATGTCATACAAAAACAACAAAGTGCAATAACAATAATTTAAGAAAGTGAAGGGTTATGGTTGGTTCTTCAGCATAGCACTTTTCCTCATAAAAATTAATCCACTCATAAAATTGTGCATGGCATCTGAGAAATGGACCTTAAAAGTAAAAAAAAATACAAAGGGCAATAACTCTTTTAAAAAAAAAAGTATGTATATGCCTATGAAGTTTCATGTTGATAACTTATATAGTTTCTGAGATAAAGCCCTTAAAAGTTTTGTGACAGACGGACGGAGGGACAATGCCAATTCTATATCCCTCTGCCTTTTGCGGGGATAATATATATGAATGCTATAAAATTAGCATGCTTTGCAGGTTATGTGCAAATATTATCTGTTCTGAGGAGTAAATTGCACTTTATGCATGAGCACTAAGTGTCAGCTTAATGTATACAAAACTAAATTGCAATCATGCTTTATAAATGAAGAATTGAGATAAGATTTTAATAGGCTAATGTGTACCACACAAAAACAACAGTTTATAGCAATGTATTGATACTAGAAAAATATGCAAATATTGTTACTTCATTTTAAACTAAAGCTGATATTTAAAACTTGGCCAATACCTGTGATGCTTTCTTAGACATGTTGAATTGGGAAATAATTCCATGGATTGCTCGTCACTGGGATGAAGAGTCTTGCACGACTAAACTTCACAATGGAATTACGAATATTTATTTTACGAATATGATTGAATTTAATCAATTGAAAAATGTGGACATTTTTGTCTGCAAACTTTTTATGTTGACCGAGTGACAGATTGCAAAACTAACCGACCAATCGACTCTAATATACCCCTTACCAGCAGACTATAAACATAGAGATCACAGAGATCTGCAGTACCTTTTCCCTGCTGCACCTCCTGTTCGATTCTCCATCGCATGGCCACCTTGTTCTCCTTGTACCTACTCAGGTCAGCAATACAGTACTCCTTGAACAGCTTATCATAGTACTTCTTAGCCAGTCGCTTGGCCCTGGAATGAAACCGTAGGAAAGAATGTGTGAGGATTTACATTTGTCTGCTTTAAAAATATCCTCTTTTGTGAATCAGGACCACTTTCTGATTTCAAACTTGCCTACAATGTGATGTATGATTTCTCTGTTATGTTGATAATGTTTAGTATAAAAACTAGTAAAACATCATATATTATTTCACAATGTCTAAATTTTACCTTATAAAAACTACACAATGATAATACGAACGGAGACAAAACTAATTAATTTGATCTTGAGTTTCTTGATATGACCCCTAAATATGAAACATCCTACAGTAATCTTATGTGTTTAATAAGTAAAAAAAATGACCAGTAGACAAAATATGCAAAAGTTGGTCATAGACAAAATGACAAAAAACAACATTTTAACGGACCTTTCCACAACTTTTGGCTTGTATTGAAGTTTTTCATTAAATGCTTGAAATTCATAAATGTAAACTTTGGCACTAAATAGTTCAAGTATAAAACAAAAATACAATTAAAACAAGATGTGCTTGTGAAACACTATGTCCCCCCCATATCTTTGACCTTGAAGGATGACCTTGACATTTCACCACTCAAAATGTGCAGCTCCATGAGATACACATGCATGCCAAATATCAAGTTGCTATCTTTAATATTGCAAAAGTAATGGCATATGTTAAAGTTTGACGCAAACAAACCAACAAACAGACAGGGCAAAAACAATATGTCCCCCAGAATAGGGGGGGGGACATAAAAAGAAAAAAAGTAATCCTCAACTGGGCTTGACCCACTGACCCTTTGAGTAAAAGTCTAACACTTACACCACTCGGCCATCCATGCTAACAAAGTGAATAGTGTATTTTATGCTAACAAAGTGAATAGTGTATTTTATAGTAACAAAGTGAATAGTGTATTTTATGCTAACAAAGTGAATAGTGTATTTTATGCTAACAAAGTGAATAGTGTATTTTATGCTAACAAAGTGAATAGTGTATTTTATACTAACAAAGTGAATAGTGTATTTTATGCTAACAAAGTGAACAGTGTATTATATGCTAACAAAGTGAATAGAGTATTTTATGCTAACAAAGTGAATAGTGTAATTTATGCTAACAAAGTGAATAGTGTATTTTATGCTAACAAAGTGAATAGTGTATTTTATGTTAACAAAGTGAGTAGTGTATTTTATGCTAACAAAGTGAATAGTGTATTTTATGCAAACAAAGTGAATAGTGTATTTTATGCTAACAAAGTGAATAGTGTATTTTATACTTTATATATAAGCAATCCTCTTAATGTCACAAAATATAACTATATCAACAGAAGTCTCCAGTTATTCAATGGTTTGGGCATTTTTAATAATTTATCATTTTCAGGTATTTAAATCGTCAAAAGATACGTATTATGGATATTTAAGAGCATGGTAAATGTTCAGTATTAATGTTTCCTCGCAAATATCAAATTTTCAAATGTGAAACAATATTTTTTCAATTGTGTCAATTTACCAAAACGAAAAGGTCAGCTATTAAAGGTAAGGGAAATCCAAATTATAACGATGTTCATTCCACAAATTTAAAAAGGCCACTCTCATTTCATAGAAGGACAAAAACAAAAGGCTATAATATTATCAAACTTATTAGCCAAATGAATTCTTTATTTTGAATTTCTAATTTTTGTTTGGATATAACCATGTTTTGAGCAGACTTCATGAAGATTAGAAATGACTGATTGCAGCACTCCCCAGAGACCATATCTTTTAATGGACTGAAAGCATTTTTGAACTTCGCAACGATATCAACCATAACAAATGTTCTGATCGTGCTTCGTGTTGATTGGGCAAAAAATGTCAATGCTACACTTTACAATCTTTTCCTTTAAAGTGACATATTGACCTAGTTCATGACACCACATGACCCAGTTTTGGCTTAGATTTAATCAGAAAAACTTTTGGACCAAGTTTCGTGAAGATCAGACACTCAATGTGGAATCAAACAGGTAAATGATTACGACAGAAGATGGAAAACTAATGACAGACAAAGGTGATAACAAAAGCTTAGCATGAGCTTTGTAAAGCTCAGGTGAGCTAAATTGTTAGGCAACCCATTCTTTCTTCCAGATCTTACCAGGTCTCATCAGGATCGTCTTCTTCTGTCCACAGAAACTTGTGGTTTTCTCTTATCACATCAAAGTCTGTTTTGTCTTTGGAACTGCAATAAATTACATATTAGTATTTTGAATAATGTACCTGGCAACATCTGGTCCAATGTTTACAACTGTTTATACAAAAACATGATAAAGAAAGTAGATTTAAAAAATCTTTTCTAAGGTTACCAGTTCAGATAATACAGTTATTCAATACTGTATGGGCAATATTTAATTTGTACAGTGTAAAGTAACACAGGGTTATTTTGATGAATAAAATAATAATCATTTATTAGTTATTAAAAACAACAAAATCTGCTTTGTTACAGCCGGGTTGACATTGTTGAAGTAAAATTTTTTTTTACAAAAGTTGTATTAAACTAAATTAAGTACTGTCAAGATACAGCAGGATGCAGATTTTGAAATAGCATGCATGTTCAACAAATGGCCCTCTATCCACATACATGGTTTCAGGAACACAGCTAAAATAGTTTATTAGTTCTTACATGACACTGATTTTAGTTCCTACTTATTACTGTAATTATGACAACTTCACTATTTGTCAAACAGATAAACTGAAATAACATGCATATTTTCCATATTGCTTTCTATCTACAGACTGAGTTTCAACAACTCAGCTTGAGACATTTTTTGAGTTATTGCAGGATCTTGAATAGGTAAAGAGGACGGACGGACAAAATAGCAACCATGTGCATATTCCCCACATGTCCCTCTGACCACATATCCAGTTTCATCAACCTAGCTTTTTTATTTATTCCAGTATCAAGAAGTTAGTTATTAAATTATTTATGTTACTTGAGCATTTGTAACAATAGTTGAGTTATTGGATGATCCATAATCAGACTGACATGTGGATGGAAAGTGCATCCCTGTTCAACTTGTAGGGGAGGGGGAATTAATTCCAGAGGTATTTAATTTAAATGATGTTTTTGCAATAAAAAGATAATCAATTTTATGCAAAAAATGCTCCAAAATTCAACATGAAAAGTGCAATTTTTCACCTGTCTCGTTTTAATTCTGTTGCTGTCCCGCCATAGTATGTAAGGTAGTTATTCACTAATACCTTGTGTCTGTCAAACTGGCCCCAAGTTAAGGATACATAGGCATTTTCTTAGATTTTATGTTTTTATAACTTTGGGAAAAGATTTAGGATAAAACAATGCAGTTTGTCAGTTTGTTTAATTTATTTATTTTTTGCCATTTTCAACAATATTTCAGTCATATAATGGTGATCAGTAAACCAACCGACACTTTTAATATGCTGTCTGGTTTACCAGTACTAAGTGCACAAACTTATGCAAGTAACTGACAAGTGCCCAACTTGAATCAGAGGTAGAGGGAGAATGGCTGTAGAAGGCATTTCAATATCCACACAAGGTATGTGACCAGGGATCACACCAGCAAACCTCAGATAAGACGCCCTCTACCAACTGAACACGCTGGCCCGACAAACAAGGTGCAACATAAAGTGATCTTTGTTCCTTCCTAACTTTAAGATGAACATTAATATGCTAAAATAAAAATAATTTTTCTTCATGTGTTTTTGGTTTACTAAGTAAATAGTTTTAACGATATAATACATGACTCCCAAGTTATATCAATATATAAATATTGCTTTCTTGGGGAATGATGATTGTGTCAGCCCAAGTAGGTACAGTTGCTACAGTGAAGTCACAGGCAACAGTATTTTTTGAGTGGTTACACAAATGCGCAATTGCTCTACAAAAATGTTGTATTTTTAGTTTACCAAACAGAATTTTTCACACAAAATGAAATCTTGTACAGCAGAATAATTATCTCCTCTTTTAATACGTATAATTTAAACCATGTTGCAAAATGTTGCCTGATTCAGTTTTATATGCTGCAGGGATTTCAATTGAAGCAGAATCCTGCATTTTGATGCAATCAAGTTGCAATTTTCTCATTTTTGACTCCAGCAAAATTAGCCTTGCATCATTTTGACACATTTGTTTTCCACTATCCAACTTGAAAAAAGGACCAGAAATGATCATTTATGGAAATAAAGCTTTTGTGAAAATGTTTTATTCATTATTATGATAAATAAGCTATTACAAAACCTTACACATGCATTTTGGAACATTTGAAGTTACTTCAGTATTTTGAACATTATCATTTGTATTTTGACCCCTCATTATTTTGAGACCTTGGGTCATTTTAACTCCTGGTTTTTAAAATCCACTGAAATCCCTGTATGCTTAACTTATTTTACATACAGATATTTGGATATGGCATATAGTAAATACATTTAAAATAAATGTTCATATGTATATTCCCTGTGCCAATGTTTGTTCTTGGTTTTCGAAAAACAATTATAGCCAGTGAAACACTACAAGAAAGGATACAGCATTGAGACTTATAATCTTGTGTCGCATTATTCGTCCCTCTTCCCTGAAAGAAACAAACATCAGAATATATTAATTCATAATTATGTTTATCTCTTTATATTGCAGCACATCTCTTTATTCTGTAACACTTATGTACATGGTATTATTTAAAGATGAAACATTAAATAAAATTTAATATCACAACATCTGTATTGTATTGCATGATCGTTTTTTGTACTTGTATAACCTCTAATTAACTAATGTCATATATGACACATTATCATTCGATATTTAACTATATTGGACACACATAAATACAATATCTTCTGTCCTGGACAGCCCTAGCTTGTAAATATGATGATGTCCCAGAACAGTCTAAACAAGGCTATTGTCAAGCAATATGGTCCCCTACCGGCTCCACCATTGTCAGAAATTCCACCATTTTCAGATTTTTTTTTTTTTGGTTGCCATAGCAACCAGAATTTTTGACGTAGGAACAAAATGAAATGATGTGCATAATTTCCATATTGCCATCTATCCATGTTTCAAGTTTCATGAAGAAATATTAAGAACTTTTAAAGTTATTGCAGGATCCAGCAAACCACCATTTTCAGCAGTATTTTTAGTCTATTTGTTGCCATAGCAACCAGAATTCTTGACCTAGGAACAAAATGAAATGACGTGCATAATCTCCATATTGCCATCTATCCATGTTTCAAGTTTCATGAAAAAATATGGAGAACTTTCAAAGTTATCGCAGATTATCACAACTGCTGCCCTTTTAGTTTCTAAGTCTGTAGCCTTATATCTGCAACTGTTTCATTGAGACTTTAAAGGAGAGCTGAAGTCTATGAGAAATTTCTGCAATACAATTTGTTTAATAAACCTGTCAATAAAATGACAATTACAATATTTGCCTTTATACAAACATCAAAGCCTTCATGTTACTATGGTAACAATTTACAATCAATCAAGTCTCACTTATTATACTCTTCCTCAAGTTCTCTTTTGTGACCTTTGGATGATTTTTTCTTCTTGTCCTTTGCTGACAAATCGGCATATTTCCTTCTACAAGAGAAAACAATTTATAGTTGTCATTTACGAATGGTTTCATTGTTGAAATATCTATCATTAAGTGTATAGAAAAACAAGAGCTGTGTTTGTAAAACACAATGCTCCCTACTACACCACTTTGAAGCCATATATTTGACCTTTGACCTTGAAGGATGACAGGGCTTAACACTAACTTTTTTTCAACTAGCCCATTCGGGCTAGTAAATGCAGAACCTACTAGCCCTGACCAATCTTTCATGTGCCCTGACCCAAGTATTATCAAAACCTTTATATTTATAATTCAACTTGTATTTTCGTGAGCGTGGAGATGCGCAATTATGTATTTTTATCGAGAAAACATGTCACTTCGAGGAAACCAATCAAAAACCATATATAGCGGAATTCCGTTTAAAAATAGGTACTGACATGCTTTACCAGGAAACTCGCTGGGGATTTTCTGAATTGTCGGCCTCTTTTTGATTGCAATCAGGGGGTTCCAAATCTATTTCGAGATACGATCTGTTTGTTGTCTCCAACTTCACTCTGGGATTTAATTGTCATCTGATCGTACTGTATTAAGATTTTTGTATCTTTGAAAAGCTTATTTAAAACGCAGTTTATTGATATAGAACACATAGAACACATAATCCCGCCCAAAATACACACTACCGGTCGGGCATGTTCCTGGGACATTGGCTAGCCCTGACCTAGGTACAGGCAGTGAATGTCGTTCGGACGTGCCTTATTGTTAAGCCCTGGATGACTTGACCTTTCACCACTCAAGATGGGCAGCTCCATGAGATACACATGCATGACAAATATCAAGTTGCTATCTTCAATATTGCAAAAGTTATGACCAAGGTTAAGTTTTTGGACAGACACACACATACAATAACAGACACATACAATGACAGACAGACAGGCCAAAAACAATATACCCCGATCATTCGATCCGGGGGCATAAAAAACACTGCAGCAATTGGATAAAAATGATTCCAGAATGTTAAACAAGTATAACCCCTTTAAAGTTTTCAAGTATAAAATAAATCAAAAATAATCATTATTATGCTTTTTGCATTATATTAATGTAGCTACCTGCATTTTTATATAGTTATTGATTAAAACAAGGCCTCTGGCACTAAACACGTTGGTTCATGCAAGTACCTCTTTCTTTCTGCTTCACTGTCATATTCAAATTCTGAATCGTAACTGCCAACACGCTGACTCTGTACACAAAATAAACATTTTGATTTAAAGGAATAAAAGGTTTATAATAAACAGTATAATTACAGAATGTTTTTTATTTCAAAGCTATTAAAAGCAAAATATTTTAATTTTTATTGTACATGCTGCTCTAATATAATGTACACTTAAATGGTGAAGGGCCAATAGCTGTATTAAATAATGACCTAAATCTGTCTGTTATTGTTAACATGTGGCATAATGAAATTAGACTGCAACTCAATAGAAATAAGTATTGGCTATTTTGATTTCATTAACTTTCCAGATTTTTCAAGAGACCATCGTGTATTTGATGAGGCAATACATCAGGGCACAAAAGACAAAGACAAAAAGGTGAACTATGCATTGATCCATCCAAATGTTTCTGATGCACAGCTTTGCAAATAAATGTATTTATTATTTGCTTGTGGTGTGTAAACTTGAAAGTGCATATCTCAAAAGTTTAAACCGTTTAAATAGACAACTATTGAATAGTTGTCTATTTAAACGGTTTAAACTTTTTAATAATTGAATGCCTTACCAAACCTGAGCTAGCTGCCATGATCCTCAACTAGTTTAATTAAGGTCAATATTGTCTTCTTTTATTGACTCAATTGCATCTACATTGCTAGGCGACGCGAATAACATCAATCGATTTGCAATTTATTCTTCTCCGTTTATATAGATAGAATATTGCGTTTATAGAAAGCGTATAACTTAAATGTATGCCTAAAAACATATAGATACAAGTTACAGTAGGTTGTTGTTGTTTAAAAACAATGAACAACAACAACATTATAGGTCAGACATCACTAATGTTATATTGTCTTCCGTGCTCCTATACCGGGTCAGAGAGAGAATCAAGGTAAAATAACAACGGTCACAAAAAAAGGCCAGTTATAATATTCAAAGAGACTAAATCGGTCCCATATTTTAGTTAAGGCTCTTATATTTATTGTGTGCAAACAAACAATATGGTATTATGTAAAATAACAATAGGAAGTTTTCCTTATTAAAATGGTGTATAGGTGTACGTGTGTGTTATGTCATCATCCGCCATCTACATCAGTCATCAGCTTAAACGCAACAGCCACTCAAAAATAACGATAGGGAAGCTCGTAACTTAAGTCATCAGACGTTTCGAGTCTTTAGAAGTTCATAGAATACAATCAGGGATTATGAACGTTTTATTCCGAACCTTGGGAGATGAAAAACGTAGACGGGTTGCGTTTTTTTTCTTTATTTGATGGCGGCCTTTCTCTGAGTTTTACTTAAAGTGTATGATTGCGATCTCTCTGACGCCCAATCACACACGGTAGATTTTGATCCTATTGTCATAAAGAACACTATTACATATTACGTTCAAATATTGCGTCTCTTTATCTTGTCAATTTTGGTATTCAAACAAAGTAACTCAACAGCAAATGGTCAATGTTAATTCCATTCCTATGTAATTTAGAGTTTGTAGCGGCATGTAGAGTTGGGTATAAAAGACTTATAGCTGCAATTCTTGTACGAAATACGCTTATATAAAACATATAAAACACGTGTATTTAAATAGAAAAAATATATTCGAATACTTTTTATTGTTTGAATATTTTTATTTGAGAACGACGTATCGATGTAATCAGAAACATGCCAAATATCTGCCCCATGACTTCTCACAATTAATTGTGCGGAAAATCGCTTCAAGGCTTCCTGGCATACTCTGGGATATTTTTCAGTACATTTTCCATATTCTATGTACTTTCTAGTATACAAATGTAGTATATAAATAGAACCTTAGACGACAATGAGTATTCGTGGAAGCTCAATCGGTCGTTGCTGAGTTGAAACTATATAAAGGGTACTAATGCTTGATTGGTCATTGTCGGCTCGGATACTACTTAAATGTACATCGGGTACTCTAAAATATACTTAAATGTACACCGGATACGGTAAATATACTAAAATGTACCGGGAATTATAACGCTAAAATTCAGCTCGATTGGTTATTGTCGGCTTGGGTACTACTTAATTGAACCCCGAGTACTCTTAAGTATACTTAGTTGTAACCCGGGTACAGAAAATATACTTAAACGTACACATTGTGTACACACCGGTCTTACTGACAATAACGAAGTGACGTCACCATCTATGTATAGAATGTAAACGTACACAGGAATTCTAATGCTAAATTGGTCGTTGTGGGCTAATTTTTCCGACATAGCTGTATTAAGCCAGCTTTTCACCTGACCTGACCTTTGTGAGTGTCCAATTAAATTCAAATAAAATTTCCCGCGGCTAGGTACGAATGAATACACTTCATTTATTCCATTGGCTGATTTGAGTATACCACCAGAACATTGGAAACATATCCGCGTCTTTGTAACACTGTTTTACTGCATGAAACAATTTTATCTCTAATGAAAAGGCTCAATAGAACAGTTTTACACTCAATTCTCGACATAAATACAGTTTGTGCGTGCACCTTTTATTTTCAGAGAATTACCAGCGCAAAAGCGTTTATACTTAAAGTCTATGTTCTCATATTTAGTACTTACTTCCATATTCCTGTCAACATGTTAACATGTAAAAGTATAAAGAGCAGTGGAAGCGAGGCCTCACTTTAATGCATTGCATTTCAACCCGCGAGGTATCGGGTCAATTTGCGGCCAGTGTGTGAATGTCAGAGTTTATATACAGTTCATCACCGGAGTTCGCGGCCAGGAAAATAAGCGTTATATACTAAAGACGCTATCCGTGAACTAGGTGACCTGGAATTTTCTTTAGACCAGCTAGAAAAATGTTAAATGAAGATATTCAGCAATATAATTATGGTATGTCAATAATAGATTCTTAATGTGTTTTCAACAATACAATGATAAATATTATTTTTGATTAATTCAACAATAATTATTCCACCATATTGACTAATGTATTAAGCATGAGCGCGATGATTCTCGATATACTGTTAATAATCGAATCATATAGCAATGCCCGACAAACCACTAAAACAGGTTTGTTCGAAGAACGCGCCTATAAATACGGATACTTCGCGTGTGGCCGGTTGACTCATATGTTTTAATTTCACTTCCATTCTTCTTTTGGTTTTCTGTTTTGTATCTATAGGTTTATGACCAGCAATATGTAATAATGTAAAATAAGCCGCGAAAACTCCGCGTAACATCCCGTACTGCGTGTGATGCAGCTAAGAACTGCACAGAAAAAGACATTCGCTATCCTTGATCTCATTCATTGAACTATCAACGCCGTATATCTTTTTTAAAGATATTTCTTGTTTATTAATAATTATGTTCATATCTATATATATATATATCGAAACTCATTCTGAAAGCAGAATGTTGATGCAGGTTTTGTTTTTAGAAAATTTTGTTTCGTATTCCGTAGCGCGTTTAACGACATCGGACTTTGGGCGGGAGTAAAACTCTGGTACAGTCTAAATTGACCGGTTACGTTTTAGTATATATTTTCCGTACCCGGGGTGCATTTAGTATATACTTAAGGATACCCGAGGAACATTAAAGTTGTACCCGAGCCGACAATGGCCAATCGAGCCTAAATTGGTCGGCTATTTTTTTAAATAAATATGGTCATATTTATGTCAATATTTTGCAAAATGATCTCTAATTGAAAATCATACAACAAAAAGTATGTTGAGGCATTTTTTTCCGAAATGAATTCTGTTTCGTATTCCGTAACGCGTTTTACGACTTCAGATTTTTGGGCGGGAATAAAACTCAGGTTCAGTCTTAATTGGCCGGGTACGTGTTGGTATATTTTACGTACCCGGGGTACATTTAAGTAAACTTAAAAGTTCCCGGGTGAAATTAAGTAGTACCCGAGCCGACAATGACACATCGAAGGTACTCCCTAGGTATAATGTGTATCCGTAGTATCGGCCATCTTAATGAAAACATTTAAATACTTTTAAGTGAAAAGATGGAAAAACATTCATGTTTAATACGTCAATCTATAGTTTATTGTGTATTATAGGACATAACAACAAAAAACTGCCTTAAAATCGTTAATGTTTTGCTTTAATACTGGCAATGCTCTTGTTCATGTTTCTCTTAAATTAATTTTAATTATTTTTTCACAAATAAACGGCTTCTACAACATTTGACAAGCCTACTAATAAACCAAAAACAAACTAACATAATTATGTGTCATCATAATATCGGCCAGGAATAAAAAACATGACATTATTTCAAATGAAAACTATAAATCATTTTAAAGATCGTCGTAATAGTAATTAATAAAAAGCTAATAAATTAAAGCTTCTAAAATGGAAAAAAAATCGTTTAAGGCACGATACAATGAGGAGGACCGATACTATGACAATAAGGGATACTCCTCAGTAGACTACAATTACACCGGGTACGGATTAACTGTCTGATTTAATTTACGAATGAAAGTATGTCCACTACTGTCCATGAACTTCCATTAAAATGTTTATGCCATGAAAAAATATCTGTGCTGATACCGCATTGGGCCTTGTTAGACCGTTCTTACCAGACGTTAACAAGATGGCTGCGCCCATGATATGTGTTCCAGGTTTTGATATTTTCTTTGATCGTTGATTTGAATCCAATGATGCCACAGAAAATGATACAATATCAAACCTTCTGACTTATTTAACGTTGATTTATATCTGAAATACGATGTCATTTTCTATACTAGCAAGACATTTTTGCAGTGCAATACATTTTCGCGATGATTATTGTAAAACTCGTTTTCGACGCGAGATGTTGGCTGTTTTTATCATTATACGTAATCCGTTTCCGCAGGAACTTAACCTTTTGGTTTCACATCATATGTATATAACAATCTTCCTAAGGGACAGATTCATCTCAGATTCCAGGCTGGCATTGTTTAATTCAAGTAGAAGACATAAGTTTCTGTCGATATGGTTTGTTTTTGTTGATTTGTGGGTCCTTTTTGAGTCATGGTTATTGAAATCTTATGATATCATTTGATAGAATTTGTGCTCATGATGCAGTTTCTTACGGTTTGTTAAAAGTTGTCACAGTTACCATTGTTTTGCCAATTGAAAATCGACAAAACATATAAATACTGTAATTAAACAGATACAATATTTTTTCCTTTATAATGATTCTCAATAACAGGCCCCTTTAATATATATTTACCTTGCTATGTCTTCATTTAAGTTCCATGTTGTTTCAGTAAACCGTACAGCATGACAAACATAATAAAGCAATATATGAATATGAAACATATTATACACAGATAAATGAAACCATGTTTGTCTTATTCCATTTTCTAAAGATAATCTTGTCAGATAAACTTTGCTAACAATTTGCAAACACTTGTCTACGTGACATACATCCACTGAGTAATTACTTATAAATATGTTGTTTGTATCTAAAATGTTTTATGCATCCTTCGTTATCACATGCATTTCATTATCCAACTCCCAGCTATTGACCCTCCGGGTTGTTGGGAGTTGCTACTGATAAGGATTTTTTCCATAGAAAGTTTGCGGCCCGGATTCTGGGTGGCACTTTAATTGGTAATTTGAGTCACATAAACAATTTTCTGGCATAAATAAACACAACAAGATCATAAATATATACATTTGCACAAAGTAAAACAACTTGGTGTGCTCAAAAAAGAAAGATTATAATCCAAGTTTCAAACATGTCAACCGTTCATGCAAATGTCTTCTTTTTGACATATGGAAATCATCGAGGTATTCTGAATTTGAAAAGTAGTTTCGTCTTTTGACCCTAAAGAAAAATTTAAGGAATTACAGGCTGTCAAGCGGTCATACTTTTTCCTACTTTTTCCTACTATTTCCTACTTTTTCATCAGGATCCTACTTTTTCCTATTTTTTTACCAAATCTTCCTACTATTCCTACTTTTTCATTTTCAATGGAGAATTTTTTTTTTAAAGAGTTTATTTAGTAAACTTGCAGGATGAATGAATCTATGGCATGACTGTATCCCTGTTATGGTGCATTCATCTAGATGAGACCTGACAACCCATGCTGACTGTCTGCTAGCACCTCTTCAGGAGCATAAATATTTATTTCTTATGTAACTTTTAAAATTATTGACAAGTTTTTTTTTAAGTAACAATAGTGCCTTGTTTACTTCCTTAGCATTTGTACACTGCAGACTTCACTACCTTACACAGTTCTCAGTGATGCAAGAGCTGAGGGAACCCATTGTTTATTCCAGTTTTATTTTGTTTCCATTGACAACAATTTGACCAAACCTTATGCATGTTTACATGATATTGCTGTTTGGAATGTAGAGATATAGAGATACATGTATTGTATGAGTGGTTACAATGTATGTAATATGGAATTTATTACACAAGTTATTGGAAAAAAGATAAAACTGATACTTTGCCGAGTTTTCACCATTTACAAATATAATATAATAAATTCTGTATTACATGACAACGGATATGATGTTCTATTGATATCATAGGTACATCATGTTTAGTAATTAAAGATAATTGCACAGAGCCTAAATGCCCTAATACATTTTTATGCTCCCGGTAGGGTGGCATATTGCAGTTGTACTGTCAGTCCGTTTGTCTGTCTGTCTGTGTGTGTGTGTCCGTCCAAAAACTTTAATATAGCCATAACTTTTGCAATATTGAAGATAGCAACTTGATATTTGGCATGCATGTGTATCTCATGAAGCTGCACATTTTGAGTGGTGAAAGGTGAAGGTCATCCTTCAAGGTCAAAAGTTAAAAAATATAATCCAAGGGAAGTAATAAGCTTTAAAAGGGAGATAATTTATAAACCTGCCAAATGATATATTGAAATTTTATTTCAAAGCTGCGCAATAGTGGGCATTGTGTTTCGAACAAACACAATTCTTGTCTAATGATGCCATAGCTAGTGAGGTAACTTCAAGGTGTTAAAGCGAAGTATTAAAATTATTAAACGGCATTATTACACTCCCGCAAAGTCATCAATAATGTAAAAGCCATTATTTGAAACTGGAATAAACAATGTAGTGCAACTGTTTCATTGCCCAATCAATGCTGTCATAAAAGATGTCAGGTGATAAGGTCCTATCTCCAGTTGCATAATCTGCTCTGCAATGACCAGTCATTTTGAATGTAACTTAAGTCATTATAACTGCACCCTATTGTCAATTTAAAGGTTTCACAATGTAGCTGTAGCAGAGCATTTACACTGCTTTATATACTAGTATTAATCTTGAACAACAAGTTGGTGTATCACTAAATAAATTTGGTCTTCTGCTTAAGGATATAACATGCACAATATAATTACCATTTTTATATAGATACACAGAAGACCTCTAACCACTTATTTGATGATACACCAAAATGAACAGCATCTAATTACATGTATACTTCTTTATCAGGGTAGCTTTGCTTGAAACTTAATTATCATAGATAAACTATAAGTGCTAAAATTCCTAGTGGGAAAACAAAGTTTAACCCTTCATGGATGGAGAAGTTGGACAACAGTGGAAAAACACTGGGATCATGGTGCAAGAGAGATACCGGCAATGAGTTTGCAAGATATTGTACTGTCTGAATTAAGTCCATCTTGTAGTAATTCTGGTGCTAATCAACTTATGAGTCATGCAGATGGATAAAAACACAAGGAAAACATGAAATACATGCATGATTATTCACAAAAGCGTTTGTTTGGAAGTGCCCAAAAGCCAAGCAGCTCTCAGGGTTGTGGGGATAAATCTATCTGTATGCAAGTACATCCATCACACAAGGAACAGGTACAAAAGGCTGAAATCTTCTGGGCCCTTAAGGTAGCTTCAAGTGGGTATCCATACAGAACATGTGATGGCACTCCTGCTCTGTTCAAGCTATGTTTCCTGGACCTGTGTCTAAAAAATAAGTATTATGTATTCCTACTTTTGAGGGAAAAGTTCCTACTTTTTCCTACTTTTTTCCTACTTTTCTTGCAAAAGTAGTTCATATTTTTTCCTACTTTTTGAAAAAAGGTCACTTGACAGCCTGGAATTATAAAGCCCGGGGTGTTTTGACGCCAACATGTACCAATAAACCTATGCTTTTCTTCAAACATACAATTTATGTTGTTTTTTTTTTTATTAAAAAAATTAATATTTGAAAAATGAACTACACTCTAAACTGCATTTCTGAAAGACAAGGCTACTGGTCATGTACGTAATTCCTGCCTGTACGTAAAAAATCGGCCACCTGTGAAAAATCATTTTCATGATCTTAACGCACAAATTTTGTTTTTATTTAGAAAAATCAACATGAAAACCATCCCCACTCTCAATATTTTGCAATTGTAAGAACCATATCACCGTAAACTTTTGTGTTAAAATGTCACAAATATAGCAGGAAATATTTGGCTCATGGGGAAAGTGATGTCATCATCAGTTGCAACAATTATATAAATATAAGAAACAAATATATTTGATAAAATTATTTTTATTTTATCTAATAAACTTTAATTAAAGTTTTACCAATTAATTGTACAAAAACTTATATTCAAAACATACAAATCAGAACCTAAATATAAATTTTTATATATATGAATTACCTCCCTTTATAAGAATATTACTAGATTACATGTTTTAATATTATATACATTGTATAAGCGTTTACTAATAATCAACACTGAAGTCAACTTTTCAAACAAAATGTGTTTTCTTTTTTAGCTATGTTTGAAAAAATTTATTAAACACATTAAAAAGAAATATTTTTTAATGAATTAACAGTTTTTTTTATTAATTAATTGTTTATATTTATTAAAATAGGTAGGGGGAGTAACTGGTATAATAATTCGCATTTATTTTAAATTTCAAGTCAAAAATTTTAATAGTATAAACGTTGATTAATACTCTGAAATTGAGGACATTTGTCAAAAGATATTGCTTTTGTAATTTTATCTGCAGATCAAACTGAAAAGTGGCCGATTTTTTAGGTACATTTAACCTACGAAAATGGATAGTTTACATGTCATCATTTTCTGTTCATTAAGTAACATTCACCGATCTAATTCTATTTAAATTTTCATGCTAGGTGAGTTTTGAACCCAGGATTATATATGTGAAGTTTAGTTTCAACCAGTTGCCTAACACTAAAGATTTTTCTTAAATAGTCCCAAAATTGGCCGGAATTACGTACATGACCAGTATTATATATATAAATGGAAGTGGTAAACAAACATTGACAGAACACTTCTTTGCATATAATACATATCAAAGATTTATTGAGTAGGTTTATTTGAAAAGTTTAATGATTGCTGTCTATAGTTAATAACTTCAGTTTCATAAATAAAATATCTGCTATGCACTAACACTCAACAAAATTATTTTACTTCGTATGAAATGCTGGTATTTAACCATGATGTTGACAAAAATACATCATTGCCGCACAGTGTTCAAAATAATTAAGCTTAATAAAGGACACGAACTTACAAAAATGGTAACATGTAATTATTAGTGCCTTGTACGAACGCTTATGAGATTTTAATAGTATGATGTAACTTAAGTATTGTTTTCATGAGATTTTATTTAAACATGTGTGATTAGGTAAAGAATAGCATGGACCACTTTTAACCACCTCTCATCAAAGTGATCTCCTTATCAAGCTTCCTTTATCTTTTAATTGAGCCTGATGTCCATTTTTTAGGCTTATTAGTCAGTCATTGTGTAATGAGAATGCTCTGCACTTTTTAGCTCGACTATTATACATGTATATGAAATATATATAGTGGAGCTACACTACTCACGTTGGAATGTTAAAGTTTGCGTACCACCTCAAATATTTTCAATGTCCCTTGACATATTGCTTTTATATTTTGCATGCTTCTTTACCAACATGACCCCCAACCTATAAACAAGAGCAGACAACTGTATCAAGCATTTTGTAAGAATTATGGCCCTTTTTCCACTTCGAATATGCATATTATTGATAAATCTATGTATCAAGGCTATTGCTTTTAGACCTCAAATTCTTTCTTACTATCATGAGGGTACTGTACCTGGCAAGTTGAATTTGACCTTTACCTTTGAATGACCTTGACTCTCAAGGTCAAATCAATAAACTTTTAGCTCACCTGATTGCTCAGGTGAGCTTTTGTGACCGGTCTTTGTCCGTCGTCCGTCCAAATTTGTTCGTAAACACTTTAGAGGCCACATTTATTGTCCGATCTTCATGAAACTTGGTCAGAAGCTTTGTCCCAATGAAATCTCGGTCGAGTTCGAAACTGGGTCAAGCCGGGTCAAAAACTAGGTCAAAAAAAAAGAAAAAACTTGTAAACACTCTAGAAGTCACATTTCATGCCCAATCTTCATGTAACTTTGTCAAAATGTTTGTCGTAATGATATTTTGGTTGAGTTTAAAAGTGGTTCCGGTCCGTTGAAAAACATGGCTGCCAGTGGGCGGGACAGTTTTCCTTATTTGGCTATAGAGAAACCTTGTAAACACTCTAGAAGTCACAATTTTTGCCAAATCATCATGAAAGTTGGTCAAAACATTGGTTTTATTGATATCTCTGACGAGTTCGAAAATGGTCTAGATCGGTGAAAAAACATGGCCGCCAGTGGGCGGGGCATTTTTCTCTATATGTATATAGTGAAAACATGTGAACACTCTAGAAGTCACATTTTTGGCCCAATTTTCATGAAATTTGGTCAGAACATTTGTTTCCTTGATATGAGAGTTGAGTTTGAAAATGGTTCCGGTCAGTTGAATAACATGGCTGCCAGGGGGGGGGGGGGGGCAGTTTTCCTTATTTTGCTATAGAGAAACCTTGTAAACACTCGAGAAGTCCCATTTTTTGCCCAATCGTCATGAAAGTTGGTCAAAACATTGGTTTTATTGATATCTCAGACGAGTTCGAAAATGGTCCAGATCGGTGAAAAAACATGGCCACCAGTGGGCGGGGCATTTTTCTCTATATGTATATAGTGAAAACATGTGAACACTCTAGAAGTCTTATTTTTGGCCCAATTTTCATGAAATTTGGTCAAAACATTTGTTTCCTTGATATGAGAGTTGAGTTCAAAAATGGTTCCGGTCAGTTGAATAACATGGCTGCCAGGGGGGGGGGCAGTTTTCCTTATTTGGCTATAGAGAAACCTTGTAAACACTCTAGATGTCACAATTTTTGCCCAATCATCATGAAAGTTGGTCAAAACATTGGTTTTATTGATATCTCGGACATGTTCGAAAATGGTCCAGATCGGTGATAAACATGGTCGCCAGTGGGCGGGGCATTTTTCTCTATATGTATATAGTGAAAACATGTGAACACTCTAGAAGTTACATTTTTGGCCCAATTTTCATGAAATTTGGTCAGAACATTTGTTTCCTTGATATGACTCATGGGAGTTGAGTTAGAAAATGGTTCCGGTCAGTTGAATAACATGGCTGCCAGTGGGCGGGGCAGTTTTCCTTATTTGGCTATAGAGAAACCTTGTAAACACTCGAGAAGTCACAATTTTTGCCCAATCGTCATGAAAATTGGTCAAAACATTGGTTTTATTGATATCTCGGACGAGTTTGAAAATGGTCCAGATTGGTGAAAAAACATGGCCGCCAGTGGGCGGGGCATTTTTCTCTATATGTATATAGTGAAAACATGTGAACACTCTAGAAGTCACATTTTTGGCCCAATTTTTCATGAAATTTGGTCAGAACATTAATTTTGTTTCCTTGATATGAGAGTTGAGTTCGAAAATGGTTCCGGTCAGTTGAATAACATGGCTGCCGTGGGGGGGGCAGTTTTCTCATATTTATATAGTAAAAAAAGCTTGTTAACACTCTAGAAGTCACATTTTTTGCCCAATCATCATGAAACTTGGTGGAAAGATTGGTTTTCTATATATCACATAATTAATGTCACAATTATTGCCTTTAAATTGTCCAAATTTTCATTATATTATACAAAATCCTTGTAAACACTCTAGAGGGTCACAATTTTGTTTCAGATTTTATGAATCTTGGTCATAATATTTATTTTTGTAAGCAAAGTTTGATGTTTGGTAAGGGGGGTCAACTCAAAATATAGGTCACTAGGTCAAATCTTACAAAAACAAAATCACTCCATATGCCAGAGTTTTGGTTCAATAATGATGAAACTTGACCAGGATGTTTGTCTGGACAATATCTAGGTCAAGTTTGACGTTTGGTAAAGATTGAATGAATCGACTCCTCTCAGGTGAGCGAGCTAGGGCCATCTTGGCCCTCTTGTAATTAAATTGCCATAACTTCTTTATTTATGATCAGATTTGATTCATACTTTGACAAAACAACACTTACCTGACATACCACAATGGACTCCACCCAAACCATTCCCCACGCCCCACCCCAGAATCCCCCCTCCCTGAAAAAAAAAATCTTTTTTTTTTATTTTTGAAATATCATCTTATAAATGACCACCCCCCCACATTATACCCCCTATCCACCCACCCACCCCCACCCAAAATGATTTTTTTTCTTTGAAACATGGTAAAAAAACAAACAAATATTTATTTATTTTATTTTTTAAGGACCGTACAACCATCCCACCCAAGCTATTGCTATCAAACTTAAAATAAAATCTTATTAGTTTGTTTTATGTCTAAATAGATTGTGGAAGATATACCTGAACTCAGAATCGTCTATAAAGTACAACTTCTTTAAAACATAAGCGATCAATATGTTTCAATTATGGTCCTCGTCCACTTAGAATATGACTATATTACCATGACCTTATTGAATATGAACAATTTCCCCATGATGGCTTACGTTATACTGTCAAGCACTCGAATAGTCGAGCGCGCTGTCCTCTGACAGCTCTTGTTATAAATTGTAAGAAACTTAATGAATACAAATTATGTGAGAACAAAATTATGTGAGAAATTTAATGAATGCAAATTATATACTGTTTTGTTTGTTTTCAGGACAGAGATTGTGTCCAGATAATGAAAAAGTAACTGCTGGAAGGGGAACATACTCCAGGAATGGCTTCGTTTATTCATCGTTAGCAGGCTATTTGCAAACAGCTCATTCAGAGGATGGAAAAGTATGTCAAGTATAGGCTTGTCTAGTATTTGTTGATGGTTGTGTTTCATATGTTTATAATGACATTTGACATTATTTAGCTTAACTCTACATAGAATTGTTTGAGCTATACATGTACTACTCACCCATTTGGCGGCGTTTACCTAAGGCCCTGGTCAATTTAAATGTTCAACTTATCCATATCACTGTTTCTAATACAGCAATATATAGGTCGCCGTGGTGTAATGGATATGGTGTCCGCCTAGCGACCGGGATGTCACTGGTTCGATCCCCACCATGGGAGCGTTCTTTAGATCTCCCCCAAAGACACCAAGTACTGGTTCTAGGCCCAGGAAACGGACGCGAGAGCGTTTATATAAGTCTCAGGCTTTCGATGCAATCGAGCTAAAATAAATAGGTTTAAACTAAAAATTAAACTAATACAGCCATTCGATTCAAATTTCACACATGTGTTTGGGATCATGGATTAATCAGTTTAGTAAAAAAAAATGACAGCTGATTCTAACCACTCTGTACTAAAGCATGTGAATGTATCAAATAGTGTCCATAAATAAGCCATAGAATTTCCATAAATAGGGAATTTATATGAGTTCACTCACCAAGTTATATAACTCTGTCTTGCAGTTCTGAGTATAATGCCTCTTTTTATGCCCCCTTTCGAAGAAAAGGGGGCATATAGATCGGACTGTCCGTCTGTCTGTCTGTCCGTCTTTTCGTCACACTTTGCGTTTAGGTTTCGAAAAATGCTCATAACTTCTATGTCCCTTGAGATATAACCTTCATATTTGGTATGCATGTGTATATGGACAAGGCCTTTCCATACGCACAAATTTTTTTACCCCTGTGACCTTGACCTTGAACTTAGGGTCTGCATTTAGGTTTCGAAATCTGCGTTTAGGTTTCGAAAAATGCTCATAACTTCTATGTCCCTTGAGATATAACCTTTATATTTGGTATGCATGTGTATATGGACAAGGCCTTTCCATACGCACAAAAAATTTTACCCCTGTGACCTTGACCTTGAACTTAGGGTCCGCATTTAGGTTTCGAAATCTGCGTTTAGGTTTCGAAAAATGCTCATAACTTCTATGTCCCTTGAGATATAACCTTCATATTTGGTATGCATGTGTATATGGACAAGGCCTTTCCATACGCACACAAATTTTGATCCCTGTGACCTTGAACTTAGGGTCCGCGTTTAGGTTTCGAAATCTGTGTTTAGGTTTCGAAAAAAGCTCATAACTTCTATCAAGCGTTTATAGGGGGCATAAGTCATCCTATGGTGACAGCTCTTGTTGTACTTATAAAATTGTTTAAGGTGAACATGCAGCATCTCCAAAGGCTCGCTTACTAACAAAATTTCTGAACTCGTTTAATAAAATATGGTATGATATGACAACTTGTGCCAGATCCTATATATCTAATCAAGCCAAATATATTCTTGAACAAAGCAAGATAACAAGCACTTGTGTGTATTGTAGTTTTCATAACTAAAACTTATTTCATTGTATATAACTAAGATAGTCATGTCTAAACGCCAACTATTTTATTAAATGTACAGTGATTTGGACCTTATAATAATAAACATGTGAGAACTACATATCACTCTATGATCAATAGATTTATGATTAACAACAGTTTTAAATCATTACGTTAAATGTTAGGGTTTTGTACACTACTAAATTGATTTTTTTATTTATTTACAGAACATAATAGAAGTTATCAGAGATGGCGATGAAAATGTTGTTCCTTCAGTTGATGCCATAGTCACAGCAAGGGTGTGTAACCATAATTTTGTTTAGTTAGCCATAATTGGACTTGTGCTTAATTCATTCCATACATAAAAGTATGCTTTTTGTTCTTCAAAATGTCTGCATGTCAGATCCCACACTAATACATTGTTTGTATATCTTTTTTTGACCTTGTTATTTGGCAAAAAGTTTGATAATAAATTAAAAAGTATAGTTATGTTAGCATCAAACTGCACTTGTATATTCCATGCCATACTGTTGGCACTGAGTATTCTTACAATCAAATCAAAAAGCCCCCCCCCCCTGCCCTTTTCAAATCCTAGCTGGAGCACTGTTACAACAAATCTTGACATCAACAATCTTTATTTGTAATTTTAAACGAACAGCCAAAAAGATATAGTTTATAATGAAGTTAACACCAAATGAAGAGTATATTTGTTGATTTCCATGTATGATTACATTTTCTCACAAGTGGTTATACATGTAGTTAAAATACACTTTTTCTAATAATCAACATTTGATATTTAAATTTTTACAGAAAACAAATAAAATAATATAATTTTATGAACAATAAATGAACAAATACATCTATACGGAATTTTTTGTTGCTTAAATGTCATACGTTTGTGTTCAGTGAACTCATCAAATTATGTGCTAAACAACGGCATAAATTAGTGTGATAGAAAACAGTGTCATAACCATAAAAGATGTGCATCATGGTAGCTGAATGATGATTGTCTTGATATTTTGCTTGGATGCATAGTAAAAACATAAACACATTTGTGAATATTTGTCATGTAAAATAACTGACATTGACACTGGCAGACCAATCTAAGTGATGGAAAATATTGTGTTTTTCTTTTATTTTTACTAATAAATGCGATATTCCACAGAAAAGCATACAATAAAACTATAAAGTTTCAGTTGTCAATTCAGTTTTAGGATGGTTATAGCACAGTTCCTTATGGGAAATCTTAATATTCTCAAAGACTGTGTGTACATTGTAAAAAAAGTTAATTTAATAAAACATCATAATTTTTACTTGGTAATAAATCAGTTCCACAATCAAGCAGATTTAATTTTACTTGTTGAAATGTACTGAATTCCTATGTCTTGGTGGATGATTTTTATAATACTTACATCTCTGTTACTGGGAACTATTGGTTTCAGATAACAAATGTTAGCCCTCGTTTCTGCAAGTGTTCTATCATCAAAGTTGGCAAGACTGACTTGAAGGACTCATTCCGGGGAATGATAAGGTAGGAAACAGGCAATATTTGAAATGTTTTCTACCTTGTTATTGATTTGCATCATTCATTACTCAAAAGTGTGATGACTGTTTCTTAAATTATGGAATTGCTGAATGTTTTCAAGCGTTGGAGATTTCTCAACACACTTTCAATACATCTTCTGATAAAAAAAATTCTTATGTCTGAGTCTGACTCACTGAAGAAAAACATGTTGCAAAACATTGAAACTGTTAATGTGTTATTTGGCATGGGACATTTAAGAAAGGGTACTAAGTAGTTCCTCAAGCGTGCCAATGTTAACATCTATTTTCCAATGGGTGCGTGTGGTTCGCTTTCTCTTGACAACCAACTGCATTGTAACGTGTGATCTTTAGTCGACAAGCCTTACAGCTATGTGCAATTGTCTGCGTTTGTTAATTTATAACTTGACTTCTTCAAATGTTTTATGTTTTGGCTTATTTTTCATTCTTACACTTATGTATGATTGAAGAAAACTAATGAGGCCAGGTGAAACCAATCCCCTAATATCAGAAGTCATTATTCTAAAGTAACATATCACCTAATATCAGAGGTTGTTATTCTAAACCAATCCCCTAATATCAGAGTTCATTTTTCTTAACCAATCCCCTAATATCAGAGTTCTTTATTCTAAACAAATCTCCTAATATCAGAGGTCATTATTCTAAACCAATCCCCTAATATCACAGGTCATTATTCTAAACCAATCCCCTAATATCAGAGGTCATTATTCTAAACAAATCGTCCTATATCAGAGGTCATTATTCTAAACCAATCCCCTAATATCAGAGGTCATTATTCTAAACAAATCACCTAATATTAGAGGTCATTATTCTAAACCAATCCCCCAATATCAGAGGTCATTATTCTGAACCAATCCCCTAATATCAGAGGTCATTATTCTAAACCAATCCCCTAATATCAGAGTTCATTATTCTTAACTAATCCCCTAATATCAGAGGTCATTATTCTTTACCAATCTCCTAATATCAAAGGTCTTTATTCTAAACCAATCCCCTAATATCAGAGGTCATTATTCTAAACCAATCCCCTAATATCAGAGGTCATTATTCTTAACCAATCCCCTAATATCAGAGGTCATTATTCTAAACCAATCCCCTAATATCAGAGGTCATTATTCTAAACCAATCCCCTAATATCAGAGGTCATTATTCTAAACCAATCCCCTAATATCAAAGGTCTTTATTCTAAACCAATCTCCTAATATCAGAGGTCATTATTCAAAATCAATCCCTTAATATCAGAGGTCATTCTTCTTAACCAATCCCCTAATATCAGAGGTCATTATTCTTAACCAATCCCCTAATATCAGAGGTCATTATTCTTAACCAATTCCCTAATATCAGAGGTTATTATTCTAAACCATCCCCTAATATCAGAGGTCATTATTCTAAACCAATCCTCCAATTTTAGAGGTCATTATTCTAAACCAATCACATAATATCAGAGGTCATTATTCTAAACCAATCCCCCAATATCAGAGGTCATTATTCTAAACAAATCCCCTAATATCAGAGGTCATTGTTCAAACCAATCCTCCAATATTAGAGATCTTTATTCTAAACAAATCCCATAATATGAGAGGTTATTATTCTAAACCAATCCCCTAATATCAGAGTTCATTATTCTAAACAAATCCCCTAATATCAGAGGTCATTATTCTAAACCAATCACCTACTAAAAGAGGTTATTATTCTAAACCATTCCCCTAATATCAGAGGTCATTATTCTAAACCAATCCCCCAATGTCAGAGGTCATTATTCTAAACCAATCCTCCAATATCAGAGGTCATTATTCTAAACCAATCCCCCAATATTAGAGGTCATTATTATAAATCAATCCCCTAATATCAGAGGTCATTATTCTTAACCAATCTCCTAATATCGGAGGTCATTATTCTAAACCACCCCCCTAATATCAGAGGTTATTATTCTAAACCATCCCCTAATATTAGAGGTCATTATTCTAAACCAATCCTCTAATTTTAGAGGTCATTATTCTAAACCAATCACCTAATATCAGAGGTCATTATTCTAAACCAATCCCCCAATATTAGAGGTCATTATTCTAAACCAATCACCTAATATCAGAGGTCATTATTCTTTACCAATCCCCTAATATCAGAGGTCATCATTTTAAACCAATCACCTACTATCAGAGGTCATTATTCTGTATTTAATCGGTATATTCCCTGACCATACACAAGTGAACATGTTGGCACAACTCTCAGTTACTTACGTTGTTTACATGATATTATTTTCAGGAGAGAAGACGTGAGAGCCACAGAAAAAGACAAGGTCTGTTTGTTGAATATTTCAGAAGTGGATAATATAAACGTGTACCATTGAAAATTGAAAAAAAAGTTGTTTTGAAGGTTTATATGCAACTAGGTTGGTTTTTAATAGATTAATCAAGTTAGAAAAACACAAACCACAAACCTTTGTGTTAAAGCATTTCAATATTTTAGTAAAACATTTACATTAATTACCATATATGATCCTTTTCTTATGTTGAAAATAATGAAATAGTACACACAAGCAATCCCAACAATTTTAATAAATTAAAAAATTACCTCAATATATTTTGAGCATTCAAAGAAGGTATAAGGTTACTGTACTAGTTAAAAGTTCCATTTCATAGAAACATGCTAACATTATTACATCATTTTGCTTTTATTTAGTAAGTTCATTGTACAAAGTTAATATATGTAAAAACAAGACTGTTTCATCTATACCTGTGAATATGACTTACGGTACAATACATTTCCCTAGTAAAAACAACAACACACGTTTTCTTTATTGTTTTCCCTAGGTTGAGATGGCAAAGAGTTTCCGTCCTGGTGACATTGTGATGGCTAGAGTAATCTCCCTGGGGGATTCCCAGTCCTACCTACTGAGTACTGCCGAGAATGAGCTGGGGGTCGTCATAGCAACCAGTGAAGCAGGTAATCATGTTATAGCAACCAGTGAAGTGGATACTCCGTGTTAACCCTTTCCCCATCAAAAAAAAGTAAAAATGGATAAATGCAACCAGCATAAAACAAGAACACCTGCCAGTAACTTGCAGACTGTTCAGGTTTTTAACCAGGTTTTCCGAAGGAAAAAACTGGTTATTAGATTGGCGAATGCGGGCGGGCTGGCTGGCTGGCTGGCTGGCGGGCTGGCGGGCGGGCGGAACAAGCTTGTCCGGGCCATAACTTTGTCGTTCATTGTGAGATTTTAAAATCATTTGGCACATTTGTTAACCATCATTAGACGGTGTGTCGCGCGAAAGAATTACGTCAATATCTCAAAGGTCAAGGCCACACTTTGAGTTCAAAGGTAAAAAATAGCCATAAATGAGCTTGTCTGGGCTATAACTATGTCATTCATTATGAGATTTTAAAATCATTTGGCACATTTGTTCACCATCATGGGACGGTGTGTCGCACGAAAGAATCACGTCAATATCTCCAATGTCAAGGTCGCCACAACTAAAAATAGATTTATTTTAAAACAAACTTACAAAGGGGGTTAATTTTGTTTGTTCATTTCAAAAGTTCAGTTTGAGTTGTCTCCCTTTATCAGATTTTTTTTCACAATGAAAACCTGGTTTTGTGACAATTTTGTCCCTTGTTTGATGTTTGCTGCTCATAGTATCATAGGGTTGGAAATGAAACCTTTTAAACTATAAAGAAAATTCTTTAATTGAATAAAAGTTTTTAAGGGACTAAAAGGGTCGAAATGCATATCTGAGTTGTAAAGGGTTAAGGAAATGAGACATGGTGTCTTGACAAACAGGGTAGCCTATGCACGGCCGTTAATCACGTGCGCCACGTCTGTTTTGAGATGAGCCACTGCAACTTCTGATGTGGCGCTCAGGCCCGTATGTATTGAAATTTCATGGATAATTTGACAGGGTGATTAGGTTTAATATGTTTTTCAACATATTTCGCATTATTTTTAAAATAGGGAAATGTAGTGAGATTCAGCGAAGATTAATTAATCCAAAAATGTAAAGAAATATACATTCTCAACCCATTTAAAAACGTGAGAACATTTATAAGTTGTTGCATTGTGGAGTTTAAAAAAGAATTTCGATGAGTTATTCCTGTGTGACGAGAAAGAAGCATTGGGTCATTTATCAATGAATCTCAAAAAAGAGGTGGCACGCGTGATTAACGTCTGTGTTATGGCAATACTTTGTTTTATCAGGATATACATGTAAATAATATTGATCCACACAGATTTGGTAAATTTGTGTTGTCCAAAAACGCAAAAAGTATAGCTGCAGGAGTGCACAAGCATTAATTTCTGTTCTACATTCATTTGCAAATCTGAAAGTATACAAGATTATTTGAAGGAACTTCATTAAAATATTTATCAACATCTTAACTTATGATATATTCGTACAGTTTCGTTAGTAAGGTTACTGACATATTGTAGACAAAAAACTGACATTTTTGGACTTGTTTCATGTGTAACTTAAAATTGTTACTGTCAGAGTGATCTTTTATTATACCCCATTATAAAGAAGGGGTGGTATACTTACTTGTTTGCAGGCGTTCGTATACACTTTTCAAAGGTAAATAACTCAAACTTACATCAATAGTTTTTATAATATGAAATTGTTATCATTCAAATTCTATTCTTTGTTAAAAGTTTAACTTTGGTACTTCTGATTAAGAAATAACAAAGTGCCCCCCTCCAAGTATATAAATTGCCTTTTTTCAGCCCTGATGATTGCCATCTTAATTTACTAAGAAATTTCATGTTTTATTTGAGCTTTACAGTTTCATATATTCCTTCTTTTGCATCCATTATGCCCGCCGCATCGTACTCAAATGATTTCCCTTACACGTTTTATGGTAATACTTGTTATTCTGAAGTATTTATCTTGGTGACAACAAATTCAAAATAGCAAGGTTCTATGGTATGCTAAATCAAAAATCATCCATGTCCTTGCTGAAATAACAAGGTTCTATGGTATGCTCAATCCAAAATCATCCATGTCCTTGCTGAAATAACAAGGTTCTATGGTATGCTCAATCCCAAATCATCCATGTCCTTGCTGAAATAACAAGGTTCTATGATATGCTCAATCCAAAATCATCCATCTCCTTGCTGAAATAAAAAGGTTCTATGGTATGCTCAATCCAAAATCATCCATGTCCTTGCTGAAATAACAAGGGTCTATGGTATGCTAAATCCCAAATCATCCATGTCCTTGCTGAAATAACAAGGTTCTATGGTATGCTAAATCCCAAATCATCCATGTCCTTGCTGAAATAACAAGGTTCTATGGTATGCTAAATCCCAAATCATCCATGTCCTTGCTGTATGTTCCAGGTGTGACCATGGTGCCTGTTAGCTGGTGCAAGATGAAATGCCCTAAGACTCGACTGGAGGAGCATAGAAAGGTCGCAAAGGTGCAGGCCAGGTTTATAGAATATTCAGGCTCAGGACCATAGCCTGACCCAACCCCAGCATATCTCATCTTTTGTTTTTGATATCTTGTCACCTAAACAATAAATCTAATAAATGCCATTTTTATTGTTTATGGTTTTGTTTTGTTATATCATTATTAATATATAACAGTAAAAAATGTTGGGCTTCCAAGCTCAGTTTGAGTTCTGGACTACAAATGGATGAGTGTGGGTTCGAGTCCTGGCATAACTTTTTATGTCCCCCACTAAAGTAGTGGGAGACATATTGTTTTTGCCCTGTCTGTTGGTCTGTTGGTCTGTCTGTTGGTCTGTCTGTTTAACATTTTGCAATAACTTTTGCTATATTGAAGATAGCAACTTCATATTTGGCATGCATGTGTATCTCATGAAGCTGCACATTTTGAGTGGTGAAAGGTCAAGGTCAAGGTCATCCTTCAAGGTCAGAGGTCAAATATATGTGGCCAAAATCGCTCATTTTATGAATACTTTTGCAATATTGAAGATAGCAACTTGATATTTGGCATGCATGTGTATCTCATGGAGCTGCACATTTTGAGTGGTGAAAGGTCAAGGTCATCCTTCAAGGTCAGAGGTCAAATATATGTGGCCCAAATCGCTTATTTTATAAATACTGTTGCAATATTGAAGATAGCAACTTAATATTTGGCATGCATGTGCATCTCATGGGGCTGCACATTTTGAGTGGTGAAAGGTCAAGGTCAAGGTCATCCTTCAAGGTCAGAGTTCAAATATATGTGGCCCAAATCGCTTATTTTATGAATACTTTTGCAATATTGAAGATAGCAACTTGATATTTGGCATGCATGTATATCTCATGGAGCTGCACATTTTGAGTGGTGAAAGGTCAAGGTCATCCTTCACAATGTCAAGGTCATCCTACAAGGTCAAACATCATATAGGGGGACATTGTGTTTCACAAACACATCTTGTTGGATATTGGTCATGACATTATTTCTTTTGCTATTCTGTCCGCACTCTTATTTCAGTAAAAACCATTAAAACAATGAATAGAGTCGCTCAGAACTTGGAGGAGCCAGGACCTCAGTTTTTGAATCATAGCCCTCTTAAAAAAACCTTTAATATCAACCAGGCCGAGGCAATATTCACACTTAATCATTTGAAGATCTTACTTTGTCTCTTACATCTATAGCTGTGTATTTTAAGATTCCAAAATGGTAAATAACATCAATGATTTACTATTACCACCATGTTCACGATTTCATCCAATGAGAGTGCTCGGTTAACTTAAGCAGTGGCTAGTTCTGGCTAATAGTGTGCATTTTTCTGGGCATGAGTTTGACCCCAATTGGAGGCTTGAAGTTAATTATGTACTGTGTTGGAAATTATCTCCTTTTATTGTGAGTACGTCATGATCCACAGACAGTGAATATCTTAAGGAGGTGACCTAGTTTTGGAAGAGGCCTATACTGTTTTCGTGTAAGTATGCAACTAACTGTTGGTGACCATAACCGCCTTTGTTCATATCATAATTGTAGACTGGATGTCATACTAGGCTCATTGTACCATGATTGCTTATGTCACTCAATTGAACAAAGGTGAATCAATATTGTTCATAACAACCTCAATGATGTTTCAACTAAGGCATGAATGGAATTAAAATTGTGTAGTTTATAGCTGTTTTAAATGATTTTATTTAGCAGTTGTGAATTACTTAAAAACTAAAAGGTGCAATCATCTATATCCAGAAAATATAACAAACAAGCATATTCGATGAATTGATATTCCGCCACCAATTAAATTGTGTTTATGGATGGTGCAAATCCATTGATGGATTGTAGAATTCTAACAAAATAAGGCATATTTAATCAAAATCTGTAACATTTTACCTTTGTGTGACCTTGACCCTAGAGGCCTGAGTCATACCTCAGACTCACAGCCAGGTAAAGGAGAACGCTTATAGAAAGTTATTACATAATCACTTGATAAAAATTGCAGATATGGAATAATTATTTATTATTTATCAAATTTGTTATCTTTGACCTCAATATGTGACCTTGACCTGGCTTCTAGGGTTATCGGTCTGACGGGTGACTCAGCCCTAGATGATTGAAAACCTTGATGTATGGTAGAATCCAAAAACAAGGAATATTTAATCAAAATGAATACTATTTGACCTCAGTGTGTAACATTCATCTTGACCTCAGAGAAACCTGAGTCTTAACCCATTTATGCCTAGTGGACTCTCCCATTTTTCTAAATTGGATCAATTTATTTTCAAAATTAGGTATGTCTAGTATATTTATGTCTATATTTAGAATATTTCTTACAGAAATACCTTTAAGCAAACAGCGCAGACCCTGATGAGACGCCGCATCATGCGGCGTCTCATCTGCGTATACGCTGTTTGCCAATGCATGTTTTCTTGACGCTAGGCATAAATGGGTTAACCGTGATACACTGCCAGATAAAGGTGAACAATTGTAGAAAAATATTACAAAATCTATTGATGCAGAGTAAATTTATGGCTTAGCCATGACTTGTGCATCAAAGTTGTTGATGGCAATGTCTGACATTGACTTTGAATCTTGGATTTTGGGTCTTGCAGGTGACTCAGCTTTAGATGATTGAGAACTATGAGAACAAATGTGTTAAGTGACTGTTGTTCAATATGTTATTGGAGATAAAGCTCAAGAAAGGAAAAAAAAACACTAAAATAAAATGTTATTTTCTAGTCAAACAGGGCTCAAACTCCGTTATTGACGAATTTTGTTTGCGTTGCAATCGGACATAACACTATTATCCATATAATATAAAATCATGCCAATTTTCAATGAAATCCGCCCAAGCAGTTGAAAGCTCCGTACACACAAGTGTGCTTATTTTCAAGTCAAAAGGCCATCTCCGTTATTTGCAAATGGATTGCGACGGCATTTACGTGCATCAACCTGTCATCCATATATACAAAGTTCACATGAAATAGGCCAAAGCAGTTCCGAGACATGGCCACAGACACAAAGAAACGTGTTCCAGACGGACGGACAGCGCCAAAACAATATCCCTCCGCATATGGCCTCACGCCAATACGTCCATAGGCATGATTTGATTTAATTACGAATCACGAAGGCTCTATTAGACCGAAAAATTGGTGTTATTTTTGTAATAAAGGAATAAGAAAACCAACGAGAAAATTTCATGATGATCTTGTCCAGGGTTGTTAAAGGGATACCCGGCGTCTTAATCATGTGTCATTTACAACAGTAATTAAATTAGATCTTTGTTCAATCGTCATTGGCGTCGCACTGGAGTGCGGCGACTCGTATGTAATACGTTTTTTTCGCTTATGGGAGGAGAAGTTTTTTTACGGATGTATATATTTTTGTTGTCAGAATATCTTGCATAGTGGTGTTTTTTTTTTAAATAAGTGTAAATAAGTACTGCATTTGTGCCTATTACATTTACTACAACAATTATTGCCAATAATGCAAAGCTAATTGTTTTAATTAATAACTGATCACAGGGGAAAGATCACACGGACTGGGCAAGTACGCGAACCCGAACTTTCTGGTTTTGTATAAAAATGAAATTATTCTCGGTTTGATAAATACGGTATAGTATGGTGTTATACATGTTATTTAGAAGAGAGATTATGGTAAAGGTTTAGCGCAAAAATTGCACGGGTTTTGTGTTTAAGATTAAGCGCGAAAGCGCACGAGTTTTTCGTGTTTGGATATATATGATTTGCAAATCTATTGAGTCGCCATTCGAGGGTGTATTTGACAGGCAAAAGTAATGGAAAAAGGAAAACGAAGGGGTGATAACCCCGCCCGCCCGCCCTTAATGGGCATGTGTATATCTAAATAATTGGTTACATTATTTTTACTTTTATAATTTTGCAATAATAAAGTCGATATTAAGTTTATTTTCAGTTCGCTTTTTAGTCCATGTGAGATGGGATCTAAACACGAACAGCAAGAAAGTCGATGAGTGTATTTAAATTTAAGTTTGAAGCAGCTAAGTTTTCTTGACCACCTGCGACCAGGCGTCAAACCTGTGAACCCGCCGAAGCCTTCACCAAAGGCAGCGAAGTTACCCAAGCCGCCGAATCCACCATTGCCTCGTAGGGCTTCAGAGATCTCCACACCACCAAGGCCAGCGAAGTTACCAAAGCCGCGGATTCCGTCAAAGCCACTGACGACACCGAGTCCACCGAAGCCTTCAAAGCTGCAAAATACTTCCGAATCCTACATTGACTCCAATGCCTCCAAAACCACCTAGACCACCGGCCAGGCCAGTGCCAAAGCCACCAAATGCTCCACCGGGTCCAAATCCACCGAAACTGCCTCCGAAACCACCGAGAGGTGTTCTTAAACCAGCGAGAGGTATTCCTAAACCATCGATAGGACCTCCTAAACCGTTGAGAGGTCCTCCTAAACCGTTTGCAGGTCCTCCGAAACCATTGAAAGGTCCTCCTTGACCATTGAGAGGCCCTCCTAAACCATTAACAGGTCCTCCTTGACCATTGAGAGGTCCTCCGAAACCATTGAACGGTCCCCCGAAACCATTGACAGGTCCTCCTTAGCCATTGAAAGTTCCTCCTTGACCATTGCGAGGTCCTCCGAAAGCATTAACAGGTCCTACTTGACCATTGACAGGTCCTCCGAAACCATTGAAAGGTCCTCCTTGACCATTGACAGGTCCTTCTAAACCATTAAAGGGTCCTCCTTGACCATTGACAGGTCCTCCCAAACCATTGAAAGGTCCTCCTTGACCATTGACAGGTCCTCCTAAACCATTAACAGGTCCTCCTTGACCATTAAGAGGTCCTCCTAAACCTTTGAAAGGTCCTCCTTGACCATTGACAGGTCCTCCGAAACCATTGAAAGGTCCTCCTTGACCATTGACAGGTCCTCCTAAACCATTGAAGGGTCCTCCTTGACCATTGGCAGGTCCTCCGAAACCATTGAAAGGTCCTCCTCGACCATTGACAGGTCCTCTCAAACCATTGAAAGGCCCTCCTTGACCATTGACAGGTCCTCCTAATCCATTGAAAGGTCCTCCTTGACCATTGACAGGTCCTCCGAAACCATTGAAAGGTCCTCCTTGACCATTGACAGGTCCTCCCAAACCATTGAAAGGCCCTCCTTGACCATTTACAGGTCCTCCTAATCCATTGAAAGGTCCTCCTTGACCATTGACAGGTCCTCCAAAACCATTGAAAGATTCTCCTTGACCATTGACAGGTCCTCCTAAACCATTAACAGGTCCTCCTTGACCATTAAGAGGTCCTCCTTAACCTTTGAAAGGTCCTCCTTGACCATTGACAGGTCCTCCGAAACCATTGAAAGGTCCTCCTTGACCATTGACAGGTCCTCCTAAACCATTGAAGGGTCCTCCTTGACCATTGGCAGGTCCTCCGAAACCATTGAAAGGTCCTCCTCGACCATTGACAGGTCCTCTCAAACCATTGAAAGGCCCTCTTTGACCATTGACAGGTCCTCCTAATCCATTGAAAGGTCCTCCTTGACCATTGACAGGTCCTCCGAAACCATTGAAAGGTCCTCCTTGACCATTGACAGGTCCTCCCAAACCATTGAAAGGCCCTCCTTGACCATTGACAGGTCCTCCTAATCCATTGAAAGGTCCTCCTTGACCATTGACAGGTCCTCCAAAACCATTGAAATGTCCTCCTTGACCATTGAGAGGTTCTCCGAAACCATTGAAAGGTGAGCCCAAGCCATTGACAGGTCCTCCTAAACCGTTAAATGGTCCTCCTAAACCATTTACAGGTCCTCCTAAACCATTTACAGGTCCTCCTAAACCATTGAAAGGTCCTCCTTAAACGCCAAAGCTTCCACCGTTAACACCGAGACTACTGCCGTAACCAGCAAAGTCAAATCCGCGTAATTATTATATTAATGTAAATGACTTTTCCTTGCGCATACATGTCTAATTCTTGAGTATAGACCTGCAATCGTTTCTGGACTCGTATAAAAAAATGGCAATATAATTTTAATTTGCACCTTTCAAACCGAGTCCAGAAAACAATCACAGGTGCTAACCATTAGACGATGTTTCATGCATAAGAGAAGTTTTGAGCCACTACGAATCTGCAACAAGACAAGCTTCAAATTGGGCTTTTACGATAAAATTGCTTATATTAGTAATTACTAGGCCAATTACTAAAATTCAAAGTGCCTTTACACTATTAGTTGTTTTACAAAAGCACCTATCAGTATGAGAAGCGTATACGGTATTGTTCCATTTAATAAATACGGAACCCTACATATCTGCACCCATGCAATCTTTACAGTTGCACATACGAGTTTAGATGCCATGGACTAATGCCATGATTACTCGAAATAAGCGTCCCGTCAACCTTCACATGGCGCGTTTACATTTTAAGGTCCGTTTCAAATGAGATTTTACGCAAAAATATTTTTATTGATTATTGTCGGGACCATTTCATCTGGTTTTAAAGAGAAACGTTCAAAACGGATTTTCAGGTACATGAGTACTCAACAGTAATTAATGTCAAATCCTTAAGGGCTATAACATATTTAGCTTCAATAATCACAGTAAAAAATGTCAAATCGTAAAGGACTATAACATTTTAGCTTCAATACTCGTTAATAATGACAAATGGTAAAGGGCTATACCATATTAGCTTCCTGGGTAAGCCAGTAAATGCGCACACTCTACCCAAAAATGAACATTTGCCTTACTTAAATCAGTGCTAGAGGAAGAGTGATCGATAACCAATATCATGACGGAACCTCACTCAATATATGCGGCATATTCCATGTAAGGCCGTTTTACTTGGAATTATTTATTGTTCAGAGGAGTTTTGTACACCAGAAGAATGTATTATACAGAATGGCTCTTGTTGTAGCTAGATCCTCCGTGTACATACACGTGATTGAACTCAATCAATATAAGTCGCATTTTACTATTTATCTCAAGCAATAAAGCATTCTTAAAAAAAACGGATATAGGGATCGCAACAAAACTCTACAATCTTGCTAAATATCAGACAAGTCAGTGCTTGCAAAGAAATATTTCCTTGGTGGCGTGCATGTACAACAACGTTTGTAAAACATACAATGCAGTGTGCTCAAGATGTGTTTTTAATCATAGATAAATTATATGAAATACATTTATAATCTCAGTCCGAGATAGCCTACCCTACGTACCCCCGTAGTATCCACCGCTGACGCCGGCACCTCTACCGTAAGCGGTAACGTACGTGAGGCAGGTCAGGCCTAGAAATGCGGAGAAATGGAACATGAGTGAAAAACAAATAAGATAACTTTTTTGTGCCAACTCATTCTTCATTATGTCTACATTTTGCCAAATTATTTGACCCGGTCTGCGGGAAATCCGGAGTTCATGCAGTCCGCGCGACACTTTCCTCTTAGACTGGATTTTCGTTCTTTTTAGGAGACTTATGTTGCGAAAAATTCCACAAAATTGTCGTTTCATATTAGCCAGTGTAAACTTTATAAAGCCCGGTTTTCCCAAAGACCTACTCGTTAATGTGTTCTAAAGCATACTTACAACATTGCAAGTTATAGTTTTCGTTCGGACTAAGGAATTTAGAAATCTTCTTTCACATACTGGATCAGCTTTTCATACACAACTGTACGTTTAATACAAAAATATTATATAAACATTCATGGAAGAAAAAATATTGTGTCATAATGTATTATATTTTTTTATTCATGTACAACGTGCTGGTAGTTTGTTTATTTAAACTTTATAAATATCTCTGTAGCTTCATGTTGCACATTTTAATGACGCGTGAGATATATTCTCTGTTATATTTCAACAGTATTATCAAGTATACACATGATATTAACTATTATCAAAATTAACTGATATTTATCAAACATGCCACTTAGAAATTTAACACTGTAAATATTTCTTTCTTATTCAGATTTACCAAGTTCACCAGACATTCTCATTCCGTATTGCAAAGAAAGCCAGAATTATAAACCAGAACATACCTGGTCAAAGGCGGAGATGTGATTGTACATATCTTGCCAAACCTGATCGTTTTACCTGTTAAAATATATAAATATATTTATATATTAATAGATTGGTCAGCGATGTCTTCGCATAAAGCTGAATACGCTACGAACATATTGGCTACAACGACATTAAAAAGTAATAATGACTATTTTGAACGAAAACGACATAAAGTTTGCAAATGAGATTGGCATTAATGAAGAGACTTGTTGGTTCGGTCATAATACAGTGATCCAGCGGCCGGTTGTGTCATTTCTCCCGTCCATCAAGCGACACGCATCTGAATATCTGATCACTTATAACTGCTTTTATCTCATAAATCATAATCGCTCCTTGGTGCAAAACGGTCCCACGTGCAATTAAAATTAAAATGTCACATAGTACCTGTTTGCACCAATGGGGCGAATTATGGTAATATGACATAATATAGTATACACTGTTTCTGTCTTATACATAATATGGTTATATGACATTATATAGTTTACACTCATAAATAATTACAAACACTTCGTCAGAAAGTGCATTTCATAGCCTTTGTTCAGCTAGTATTTGAAATGCTTTTACGATAGACCAAATTATGTTGACATGTACTGGTAGCTGATTTTGTTGACATCAACTATCGGCTTATTGTGTTAACAATTACCGGTGTCTTTTGTTGTTTATTATACGGCACTTAACGGTAGCTTTTTAAATTGACAGGCTCCGGTAGCACATTGTGTTGACTGTACCGGCAGCTTATTATATTGATACGTACCGATAGGTTAGTACGTTTACATCCAGTGGCCTGTTGATGTGACACGGAGTGGCATCTTAATGTGTGAGCTCATGCCGGTATATTAAAGCCTCTATAACGCTCAAAATCAACGAAATTTTCGTACAGTTTTTCGTAAAATAAAGTTAACACCTAAACAATCAGTGTTCCTCATAACAATATCCACAATTTCAACGCTAGATGTGGTATGATTTCATAGATTTTTGTAGATACAAAATGCTCGTTTTTATTTATTTGTGACACAATTAATTCCATTTTAATTTTCCGCGGATATATCTATTCATACGACACACGAACACTAAAAAAGTGTTCATGTGTCGTGTGAATAGATATCGTTGCGGGAAATTAAAATATGCAAAACAATAATAAAAACATGAAATTATTCTCGGTTTGAGAAATACGGTATAGTATGGTTTAATACGTGTTATTTAGAAGAGAGATTATGGTAATGGTTTAGCGCGTATAATGCACGGGTTTTGTGTGCATGTTTTAGCGCGAAAGCGCACGAGTTTTTCGTTTTGGGGTATATATGATTTGCACATCTAGTGAGACGCCATTCGAGGGTTGTTTTTGACAGGCAAAGTTATGGAGCAAGAAAACGAAAGGGTGATAAAGTAGTTTATGCGTTCATTTGCGAAATACATAGTATTCGGAAGGAGATTTTCGATGAGAGGACTGATTCTCTGCTAGAAGCGGAATGGTGAGCTGGAACTTCGAACAAAGGTCAGACTTGTTGGTTCTGTTTATTGTAATAACACTGGCAACAACATTCCGATTGAAATTAACACAGGTTGTGTTCCTTGTTAACTTTAATGATAAGTATATTCAATAACATGCTCCATATCTTTATTTGTGCTGTTGTTTTTGTTAAGTTCCAACTATTCAGATACATCAATTGATTTGATTATTGGGTAAAAATGAAACTATTTAAGTTCAAAAAGATGTCGCAAATGTAATGGTCTGGTAGGATTATATATAGGTAAGGCCACATAGTGTGTCACTCCAGGTTGTTTTGATAGCAGAGTTAGATCACTCTCCCTCATGTTTTTACGAACACCTTGCTTTATTTTTATTGTTTTTAAGATATAAAACCTTATATGGTAATACATGTGTTACAAGTTTGTGTATTAGTTCCAAGCGTATAATTCAACAAACGATTAATAACAATTAACTGCCGTTTTCCTTATAATTCAGCTAGATGGTTGTGTGCGATATATGACGTGGTATGATAATGAGCGGATGAAAATTTATGCAAACATATCTTTAAACTATTCAGGTATTCCAATTGTGAATTAAGAATGAAACATAAAAAAAATCGTACATTACTTAAATATATATTATATTCATCTATGAAACAGCTATAGAGACTTGTCTTGTAAACTTTTTTCGAAACATGTTTGTGTTGTGCATATATTACATCTCGTTCACTGGATATTGAATAAACAGTTTATATGTTATTGTTGTATACAATAAAAAATTTCTCTAAATTGAATTAAAACATTAAGAGTTATTATATTTTTCATAATAATTTAAGACGTTAAGTTTTCCCTGCAAGGTTGGTGTCAATAATGGTGCATGCATATGCGCTAATTAATTTACGATATTTTGGATAAACTGTGGTATAAATTTGGTTTGAAAAGAGCGTTGACAATAAGACTGTTGTTTTAAACTTAGATGAAAGGCATTTATCGGTTTTGTTAAATTTAGTTTCGTCGTAGTTAAATGCATTTTTAGCTCATCTATTTTTTGAAAAAAAATTATGAGCTATTGTCATCACCTTGGCGTCGGCGTCGGCGTCGGCGTTGGCGTTGGCGTCGGCGTCCGGTTAAGTTTTGCGTTTAGGTCCACTTTTCTCAGAAAGTATCAATGCTATTGCATTCAAACTTGGTACACTTACTTACTATCATGAGGGGACTGGGCAGGCAAAGTTAGATAACTCTGGCGTGCATTTTGACAGAATTATGTGCCCTTTTTATACTTAAAAAAATGAAAATTTTGGTTAAGTTTTGCGTTTAGTTCCACTTTTCTCAGTAAGTATCAATGCTATTGCATTCAAACTTGGTACACTTACTTACTATCATGAGGGGACTGGGCAGGCAAAGTTAGATAACTCTGTCATGCATTTTGACAGAATTATGTGCCCTTTTTATACTTAGAAAATTGACAATTTTGGTTAAGTTTTGTGTTTAGGTCCATTTTATTCCTTAAGCATCAAAGCTATTGCTTTCATACTTGCAACACTTACTAACTATCATAAGGGGACTGTGCAGGCAAAGTAATGTAACTCTGACTGGCATTTTGACAGAATTATGTGCCCTTTTTATACTTAGAAAATTGAAAATTTGATTAAGTTTTGTGTTTAGGTCCACTTTATTCCTACAGTATCAAAGCTATTGCTTTCATACTTGCAAGATTTATGAACTATCATAAGGGGACGGTGCAGGCAAAGTTATGTAACTCTGACTGGCATTTGGACGGAATTATGGGCCCTTTATACTTAGAAAATTGAAAATTTGGTTAAGATTTATGTTTTGGTCCACTTTACCCCTAAAGTATCATAGATATTGCTTTCATACTTGGAACACTCACAAACTATCATAAGGGTACAGTAAAAGGACAAGTTGCATAACTCTGGTTGTCATTGTTACGGAATTATGGCCCTTTTTTGACTTAGTAACTTTTAATATATGGTTAAATTTTGTGTTTCGATCCACTCGAAGTATCAAGGCTATTGCTTTCAAACTTCAAATACTTACATGCTATCATGAGGTTACTGTACCTGGCAACTTGAATTTTACTTTGACCTTTGAATGACCTTGACTCTCAAGGTCAAATTATTAAATTTTGCTAAAATTGCCATAACTTCTTTATTTATGATTAGATTTGATTGATACTTTGATGAAACTACTCTTACCTGACATACCACAATAGACTTCACCCAAACCATCCCCCGTGCCCTCCCCCCCTCCCCCCCCCCTAATTTTTTTTTTTTTTTTTTTTTTTTAAGATCATCTCACAAATGACCACCACACCCTCACACTATACCCCCACCCCACCCCCCCCCACCCCACCCCCCCCCCCATTTTTTTTTGATTTTTTTTTTTTTTTTTTTTTAAGATCATCTCACAAATTATCACCGCACCCTCACACTATACCCCCCCCCCATCTTTTTTTAAAACGGTATACCGTCCAACCATCGCACCCAAACCCCCCCCCCCCTCCCCCCCCCCCCCCCCCCCCCCCGATTTTTTTTTTTTTTTTTTTTTTTTTTCGCTTTTTTGGAAGATAATGTAATAAATGTCCACAACCCCACACTATACACCCCTCTTCACTCCACTCCTCCCTCCTTTGTGATTGAAAATGAGAGTCCATTCACCTTTAAAAAGAAAATAGATGAGCGGTCTGCACCCGCAAGGCGGTGCTCTTGTTAAAGATTAGGTACTGTAATGATAACAAAAGTAGACCGGATTTATTTGCAATATAAGTCATTTTGTTTTCGTGATAGTTTTTGTTCTTGTTTAGTGGCCTGTTGGCTTGATGTGTAAAGACATTTTGCTTTTATGGTGTTTGGCCGTTTTTTGAATGCCAGTTAACATGTGTAATTTGCTTATCGTTTTGGTGAAAGCCAGTTGACCAGATGTGGATAAACCCAGTTAGCGCGTGTAGTTTGTTAACCAAATTTGTTAAAACGTGCGTTTACATTTACATTTTTGTTTTTATTTAATGTTAAGATTGTACTGTTCGAAGGATATTATATATATTGGAGAACATTAAATGTATGTTATTAAGGGCCAGATTGGCTTATGTAAATTAACCGGTTGGCTCGGGTTGTCCGTTGACAGTTTGTTGAAAGCAGATTTTTTCAGATGCGTATAAGCCAGTTTGCTTGCGTGTCAATTCACTAAAATGTCTCAAAACACATGTTGAAATTGCATTTACACATGTTTGCGAAGTTTATTTTTTCAGAAGCTGGACAGTTCGAAGAATAAATAATGAATAGTGTAACATTATAGTAAGAGGGCAGCTCGAAAGGTATAAAAATAAAAATTGTTTTTTTTTTGTGTAATTATGTGTTAGAAAATAACTTAAGATTAATAATGATGCTTTTATTGATGATGATGTTATAAATGTTGATGATGATGCTAACGTTATTGATGAGGAGGAGGAATAGTTGACAGTATTTTGTGAATGGATAATACTACATTTACGAATTTTGAGTGAATGAAATTATTTTAGGTTTGATAAATACCGAATGATGTTGGTCTGTACATATTATTTAGAAGAGAAAGTGAGTATGGTTATTGTTTAGCACGTAAAAATGAATGAGTTTCTAGGTTTTGCGTTTAATTGAACAAAAACAAGTAACGGTTCAGCAACAGGGATTATTCTCAGATGGTACATGTATTCCTTTTAGAGTCACAGAAATTCAACTTTGCATCAATACCGGTTTTCTTTGAGATTTGTTTGATGGGTTAAAATTCCAAAAATTTACGAGTTTTGCAGCCGACCAAGTACCTATAGCTTTGTATTTGAGTGTGTTAAGCATTTTGTTGTTTTCAAATTAGTAAATCAAAATTAATACGGTGTTCTAGTATATCAATTGAGCTTATGCTATTGCCATGGAAATTTGAGCCAGGGTTCGATCAGTAGCTTAAAGTATGTCTGTGTTGGTGAATTGAACCTAAAAACAAATGTCAAGTCGGTAGTTTTAAGTTTAAGAGCAGAACATACGTATTGATTGTGAGAACATTAGTAAAATGTGTTTGGTATTTGTGCATGTCTCTTGTGGTCATTGGACCAAGTTGTTTAAGGCCAATTGGCCTGATTTTGAAAGCCAGTTGGCTTGTATGGTCAGTTGACCGTTTTTAAAGCCATTCTATATGGTGTGTGAAAGCCTGTTGGCTTGTGTTGTCAGGTTACCGAACTTTCTTGGAACGAAAGTCTCATAGAATTTACAATATTTGCAAGATTATTGTTTGCAATGCAGTAACTGGACAGTTCGAATAGTATATTAAGTATTGAAGAACATAAAGGTATGGTTTATGTAGTATGTTATTATTATTACTAGGATTATTATGATGTATTTTATTTGGGTGCATTCGGAGAATTGCAAAGCCGGTAGTTAAAAAAGAGCCTATTACATCAGATATATTAAAGAAATTTTATCACACTTTTGTTTCTGAGAGCGATTGTTCTTTGGGGTTTTTAAGAGGCGTTACAATCTTTTTCTTATTTTATGCTGGTTTTTTAGGATAAGTGAAATTTTGTCTGTTAAAAGATCAGATGTTGTATTTTTAGATACGCATTGTGATATTAAAGTTGAAAAGTAAAAAACGGACATTTTAAGAGAGGGTAATACTGTTCTGATTGCAAAAACTAATACAGACACATGACCTGTGAAATTGTTTGAAAAGTATTTGTGTGTTGCAGATATTGCATGTTCATCTACTGATTATGTGTTTAGACCAGTTTATTTGTGTAATGTTAAACACTGTTTCAAATTGATTTCTAATAATAAGCATATAAGTTATTCTACTATAAATGATAGTTTTAAGAAGAAGTTAAGTCTATTGGGTTATGTTTCTTCTAAATATGGACTTCATTCTTTTCGTGCTGGTGGAGCATCTATAAGTGCCAATAATAAGACTGTGGATAGACTTTGGCAAAGGCATGGTAGATGAAAAAGTGTTTCCACTAAGGACGGATATGTTAAAGATTCTTTGAAAGACAGATTATCGGTGTCGCTAAATTTAGATTTGTGAAAAGTCATTATTAATGTATGTGTGATTTAAAATGTATGATGTGTTGTTCGTAGCACATTTAAAGACACTATAATATATTATTATATAAATGGTTTGGAAATGCTTTTGAGTATTATTAAGTTCTGTGTTTGTGTTGTGTGTATGTTCCTTGTGGTCATTGGACCAATTTGTTTACGGCCATTTGGCCTGATTTGGTAAGCCAGTTGGCTTGTATGGTCAGTTGACCGTTTTTTAAAGCAAGTTGATCTGATGTGTGAAAGCCGGTTGGCTTTTGTGAGTTGAACTTATTTTCTTAAAAAGCATGTTCACATGGAATCAACAATCTTTGCAAGTTTATTTTTTGCAGTGCAGTAACTGGACAGTACGAATGGTATATTAAGTATTGGAGAACATAAAGGTATGGTTTATGTAGTATGTTATTATTATTATAAGGATTATGATTATGATATTTTTTTTCCGTTTTAATGTTTATCATTAATTTTGTAAATATTGTTTTATTATATCTGTTTAATTCTCTTGTGCATTATTCGATTGGTCATTTGACCGTTTGTGAAGGCCAGAGTGTGCCTGATGTTGATTAGCCGTTTGGCTTGTGTGGTCATTTGACCGTTTGTGAAGGCCAGAGTGTGCCTGATGTTGATTAGCCGTTTGGCTTGTGTGGTCATTTGACCGTTTGTGAAGGCCAGAGTGTGCCTGATGTTGATAAGCCAGTTGGCTTGTGTGGTCAGTTGACCGTTGTTGAAGGCCATAGTGTGCCTATTTTGATTGAATTAATTTTATTGCTTTTACAAATGTTTGTAATTGTATCTTTTCAGTTGAAACACAGTTCGAGAGGTATATAACGTGGTGGAGAATATTTAGGTATTCATTTTATGTTTTATATTATTTGTATTCTCTCTTTGTTTTATTCGAAAGTCCTGTCAAATACAAGCACTCACTCCTATTTTGTCTTTGGTTTATTATTTGTTTGATAATGATAATGATGATGATATGGGTTATAAAGATGATGAGATTTTAATAGTATTTTGAGAATAGAGAATAATAAATTTACTCATAACTATGAGTAAATGAAATTATTCTCGGTTTGAGAAATACGGTATAGTAGGTTTTAATACGTGTTATTCAGAAGAGAGATTATGGTAATGGTTTAGCGCGTATAATGCACGGGTTTTGTGTGCATGTTTTAGCGCGAAAGCGCACGAGTTTTTCGTTTTGGGGTATATATGATTTGCACATCTAGTGAGACGCCATTCGAGGGTTGTTTTTGACAGGCAAAGTTATGCAGCAAGAAAACGAAAGGGTGATAACCCCGCCCGCCCGCCCTTAATGAACATATGTATGGTTAAATAATTGGTTACATTGCTTTTATGTTTATAATTTTGCTATTATAAAGTCTATATTAAGTATATTTTCAGTTCGGTTTTTAGTCCATGTGAGATGGGATCTTAACACGAACCGATTTCTTTACTAGGAAAGACGATGGGTGTATTTTAATTTAAGTCTGAAGTTTTCTTGATTATTTTGACTCATTTGTTACTTAATATTGTGTTTGAATGAGGTCTTTTAAGTTATGGGTGTCATGTTTTTCGAGACTCTCACTTCCTGGAGATAGTACCTCCAGCATACTGAAATATTGGTATGTTTAAATGTCAAGTGTTATTATTTTTTGTTGTCGTTCGTAATGAACGTTTAATTTTAAAGACATTTTTATTGTACGATTACTTAATATTTTCATTTTGGTGTGACTGGTTAGATGTTGAAGTCGGTTTAATATAGCTGTTAAATTCGTCATATGCATTAATATATTTCTCGGAATATTTATGATTTATCAACATTCTTTATAGATGCTTTATGGATTTTATGGTTTGAGTGATTTGTTTGTTTCTTGCTGATGTCCGGGGTGTGTGTAGGATGCTTTTGATGTTTGTTTGTTATGTTAACTTGCGCAATGAATTGATAATGTTTTAATTAAATTTTTTACTATAAAATACTTAATGTTACAGTATCTTAATAGCTGCTTATTTGTAGATTTCTCTAAATTAGAGGTTTCGGGAGGTGATGAAGGCACCTAGACACCGGTCTCGAGCCATGGGTCCTCATACGTCCCCCTGCCATTAAAAGAAAAAATAAAAAAACAAAAATGGCAGTAGAGTTGCGTATCCCGCTCGCGGTTTTACCTGAATCGTTTATTACTACTGAGTATTGTATGGGGTGTACGTGAAGTCATGTACACTTCTCTTGATTGGTGGTAGTAGATGAATCTTGCAGATATTAGCAGCTTCTTTGAACAAATTAATGTTTCACATTTGTAAATTTATAATATTTAAGCAAGTTAGCGTGATTGATGGGCATTGGGGGCGTCCTGTGTGCACTGTGGGCATCGGCGGGGATCAGTTTATTCAAACAGTAACTCTTTTTTGAGATATATACATGACGTCTAATTGTTATGAATACATTTGCACTTTTTCACATGACACACATGTGTATGTGAAGTATTCATAATTACATGCCCTACAGCATTTAAATAGTATTGTTTCAGTTCTTTATACACCTGAGCAAAGATGTTACACCGTTTCCAGTCGTCTCGAGATTCCTCAACTGAGCGGTGCCGTTGAGGTCTATATCCATTGCGCATACAACATATACGGGCTTCAGAAGAATTGTTTTTTGCATTTATTTGTTGAAAGTCCTGTCAAATACAAGCACTCACTCCTATTTTGTCTTTGGTTTATTATTTGTTTGATAATGATGATGATATGGGTTATAAAGATGATGAGATTTTAATAGTATTTTGAGAATAGAGAATAATAAATTTACTCATAACTATGAGTAAGAGCATTTAATATCTACAAACATCTTTTTTACCAGACCACATCTTGCGTTGAAATTTCGGCCATTTCCATAAGAAACACTGATTTTTTATTGTTTAACTTTATTTTACGAAATATTGTACGAATTTTTCGTTGATTTTGAGTAGTTATAGGGGTTTAATATTATAACAATTCACCGGTACTTTATTATCACGACATGTACCGGTAGTGTAGCATAGGTTTGAATATCGGAATGATCAAATCCATTCTGTATAATTTAATTGGGCGCAAAATATTTTGGCAAAGCAATATATTGAGTAATCACTGTCATTGTACAAAATATAATCTTGAGTGATTTTTGCACATCGTCTCTTACAACCCTTGTTTGTGAGGTATCTGGCTTGTGCCATATTGAATGTCGACTGTCGCCCTTTCGGGTCTACAAGCGATATTGAATACCAAAAGCTACAATTTATATAGGAAAATACATGTTTGCGTGTTAAGTACTAGCAAGCGAATGGGCCAATCAAAATGTTAAATGTAGCATGAATTTGTTATTGTTGAGTTTCGTTTAAAGTAGGCAAGTGTTGTACCATGCGTTGCATTTAATATCGTGTGTTGACCACAAAGGATAGCGGGCGACATCCAATGTGGCCTAACGGGATTTCATAAGTATATGTGTGAATTGATAGTTAGAAATCCTCATGTTTTTCAGTGAAGCTATGTTCGACCAAGAAACCAAAACATTAAAAGTAAGTAAGGAAATGCATTAACATGAAAGCTAAACAACTAAACAAGCACAGAGCGAAACGTATATGTCCCGGACACAAATTACCTGTGTGTAGCCTGACATCGAATATTTTAGCATTAATACTAAAAACAGAATTAAAAACATGCATATCTATCATTTGTCAACGTGACGTTCGCTTCTGCAAATTGCTTGCTTTAATGAATTGATTAAGATATCGCGATAAACAAAATGACCAAACATGTATTGTCAAGAACACTGATGTAAATGTCAAGAGGAATAGTAGTAAGATTGATTAATATTAATGGGACTACCATTTTGCGGTCACCATGTGACTTATATTGTGGGGTTAACGCTCATATGAACGCAATAATATTAAGTGAAACATTTTTACAGTTTCTTCATCGATCTAATATTATTTCATATGACCTGGTACGAGCCTTTGGTTTACCATATAAGTTTACGATGCATGAAGTTATATACCAAGCGAGAAAGCAACTCAAACAACCAGTATTGTCCAAGGTTACGTAAAAACTGCCCGGATTTGAACAATAATTTAGTCTTAAAACCACGTACGAAAAGTGGTGTCGAGAACATATATTTCAGTTGAAATAACAACACATGTAAATGGTATATACTTAACGATATGATAAGCTAAGAGTCATTAATATTTTCTCCGAACAGCAAGACAGTCAATTAATGATTTTACAAGACAATGTCGTGAATTTAAATCAGTCTTAGGTTTTCAAATGTTTAAAAACAGGTGTGATTACACGCTTATTCAAATTTGACAGTGTGACAGTGCGAATTTGCGGCTGATATTGATCGACTGGCAAGAAATACCTGGAAACATGAGTAGTGTTCGGTAATTTTACATATAAAACTACTACTACTGCTGCTACTACTACTACTACTACTACTACTACTACTACTACTACTACTACTACTACTACTACTACTACTACTACTACAACAACAACAACAAAAACAACAACTTCTAGTACTACTACTACTACTACTACTATAATACTACAACAACAACTACTACAACTACACTACTACTACTACTACTACTACTACTACTACTACTACTACTACTACTACTACTACTACTACTACTACTACTACTACTACTAATAATACTACTACTACTACTACTACTACTACTACTACTACTACTACTACTACTACTTCTACTGCTTCTACTACTACTACGACTGCTGCTACTACAAGTCTACTATTACAACAACAACAACAGCAACAACAACAACTACTACTACTACTACTACTACTACTACTACTACTACTACTACTACTACTACTACTACTACTACTACTACTAATAATAATAATAATACTACTACCACTATTACTACTACTACCACTACCACTACTACTAGTTCTACTACTACTACAACCACCACAACCACCGCCATTGCCACCGCCACCGCCACAACCACCACCACCACCACTACCAATACTAATATTAATATAAATACTCAGGATAATAATTAAACCAATATTAATAATAGTAATAATATTAGTAGTATAAGTAATAATAGAGTTACAAAAAACACTCAAGGCGTTAATGTCGACATAACTGACTAACAAAGCAATTCCTAATATATTTTAAACTGATGTTTTTTATCACTCTACCGATACAGTTTACGCCAGGCACGAAGATACCCCCTTTCTTTGTAAGAAACTAGAACTAATCAAATGAGAACTATACGTATGTAGAACCTCATAATCAAGGTGCAGAATCTACGGGGTTTTCAGGGGTTTACAAACGGGCTGGACAGAATGTTATCACGCCGTTAAGAACTCTATTTTTGCAAATATCTCAAGTTATTGAAATACATTTGCAAAAATCTAAAGTGCATAAAAGACAGGTGTTCTCAGTTTGTGCGGATATCTTAAGTTATAAGAATAAATCCTTGACTACGTCTGAAATCGGTGACACAGTTTCACGTTGCGTGTCACATAACCGTCTACAATGAATGCCGTAAAAATGGAATTTTTGAACAAGAACACATGCTTATTAAATAGAGTAATTCTGGCGTATTTCACATTGCCATAAGCAGCATAAACATCTGTCTATTATGCACTAATTGAAATTTTCAAGAAAACTTGTTTTAAAAAGTTATTTGAAATAAAGCACCACTTACCGTCGTTTAAATTCGTAAAAGTTAAAAGGTGTAACCCCCAAAAAGTCACGTGATCCTGCACCCTGTAATTAAATTGTTATTGACAATTCGTGTTTTTTTAGTGTTTGTACATTTTTGCGTGTTTGTGTATTTAACCCGCACGTGCTTGGGCGCGTATTCAAATGTAATCCACCTGGCATAAAATTAACATATTGGTCAGAGCTACAAGTTGTAACCTATCAAATCGAAATGAGTCGGGCACGTGTGACGATGTTTTGACTCATGTAAATGATTAGAATATTGCGACGATTGTCCGTTTGATTGTTTTACATGATTGTTTTACGAGAATTTGGACCAAAATTGTTGACAGGCGTATGGGCAGTAGATTGCTCGCAGAGCAGTGGTTTTGGAAGGTTACGGTAGGCTATACTTAATGGTTGAGGACACTTCGAACACGAAATGTTGACAAATGACAGTTATATAAATGAATTGTTCATATCAACACTAATCAGTCGGTCCTCTACATAGCAGAAACCACTTCAACGTCTAGAACACAACTAGATCAGGTAGGAGATTTGAATATTATTTTATAAAAGGTTGAATATTGTATAGCTTGTATTTGTTCTCTTTATTTATTTACATTTAGTCACGTTAAAATTATAATGCAAATATCGATTTTAAACTTAATATAATTATAATTTGTTCAAATATTTGGCTTCAAAGACAAAGAAGTTGCGCCTAAAAACTATACAATTTACATACCAAACTAGTTTTAAAATTGCGATCGAGGTCAAATGATGGTTATTAGTGCAACTTAACTTCAAGACGTGTTATCTATATGGCTTAAGTTTCAGATAATCTACTTTAAGTTTGCGCTGGAATATAAGGTGCATTTTACACATACTGTAATTATACAGTATATAGAAACTTGTGTTGAGTAACACATAGAGAATAATTAAAATAAATATATAAAGATTATACGATTTCCAAAATTTAAACTTTAAATACAATCTTGATGCATGCTATGTCACGGTTCATTTATCTAAATCTTAATTATTCACTAGAGAAAATTAAGATAAATAGCATCTCTATAAAACATATAGATAATTTCATACTAAGTTTTCAACGCATAGTTTTCTATTGTAAAATATTAAAATAATAAATGCCTAGCTGTTAATTATTATTGCCTTTGTCTTTCCATAATCGTCTAAGGTTAATATGAATACAAGGCGATGTCTGGTGAGGTTTGATTAAACTCAACAGACATTTGACTGTTGAGCTTGTCATGTTGGTTCAAACGTGATTTGGATTGTACTTTAGCCCAATTACTACGGATCAATGATGAAACGGGTATAAAATAACTTGTATGAAAAGAACAATTCAAACTATAAAAATGTGTTTCCTTTCGGACATAACCGTTAATTATTGTTTTCAGTAAAATGTGAAAAATTCACGTTTTTACTCGCGAAGCGCACTTACAAATATGTAAATGTATATTCTCACTTTCTATTTAATAGTCAATAATAGTTCATGGTAAAACCCCGAAACGACACAAAAATCATCCGTATATTTGAAAATATTGACCTTTGTTTCCATAGTAACCATGAAGACGTCAGCTTGCCTCGTGCTCCTCATGATCGTGTCATCCATGTTGGCAGTAGACGCGCAGTGGTTTGGTGGTAAGATGGCGTTTTGTTGTTGATGTTTTTTTGCGTTCACCTTCACAATTTGTTGTGTTGCGTTTCATGTGTTTAAGACAAATTTGCAAAATTTGCATCAAGTGGTCTGGTATATTGTTCCTTTGTTCGTTATAATTATTATACGCAAGTGTTGTTTACTTGCATAAACAACGAATTGTTGTCGAATAATGTCTAAAACAATATATATATATATATATATATATATATATAATATATATATATATATATATATATATATATATATATATATATATATATATATATATATATATATATATATATATATATATATATACACTAATTAAATACTTTGAATTAATAAATAAATATGTATTTTATAACAATATAAATAAATAAATAAGTATATATATATTTATATATATTATATTTTTATATTTATTTGTTTATTTATTTTTATTCTTTAAATATTATTCGACAACAGCTCTATATTTTTATACGCAAATTAACAACACTTGCAAACAACGGATATACTGATTATGAAAAATCTACAAACTATTTGACTATTTGACTACTGTATAGTACTGACTGCCATTTATAGACTTTTTCCATAAAATAGTAAAGCAACCACACATTGTTCTAGTATTATTATATACTATTTAATTCTAAATAAACGAGTGATATTCGACTCTTTGATAATCTCAGGGCCCCGATTTGGCGGTCCGTTCGGACCGTACCCGTACCCTTACCCGGGGAGTTTCGGGAGACCCGGGTGGGGATTGGGTGAAGGTCGAGGTCTCGCCTTACTGGGTTCAGCGGCCCTTCTAGGGAGTGGAAATCAGCTTGGCCAAATAGTCGGTGGTTTTGGTCTAGGCAGTGCACTGGGTTTCTGGTAAACTCTGTCGGTACATGAGATAAAGTTGCGTTTAAAGGTACAGTGTCGTTGCTGTGCGGATGGTTATATGTCTCGAACTAACTCACTAACTCACTTTCTTAACTAGTACGAATTTTTAACAATTATAGGCATTTATTTATTATACATATGTTTGCTTGTTTTACGTGATCATACAGGCGTTGCGCTGATTTAAGCGTTAAGAACTAACTGGCAGTTTAATGTGCAGGCTAACATGAGAGTGCATTCGGCCAGTACCTTGTGTAGAAACAGGCGCACACTTCTCGTCGGAACTTAATGTGGCGCTTTCGGTTATTTTTATGCTCATCGTTGTTAAATTTCCGATATACCGCTAAAACGTTGTTCTGTAAGTGTAACAAATGATTCCAATTGTTTTTTTGAGTATGTATTTCGTTCTCTAAATCGAGGGTTTTTAATATTAAAGAAATGACAATTTTTAATAGGGCATGTACAATTCTTTGTAAACAATCCAAATACTGATCCGCGTCGAGATCTGGTTTATTATATGTCGATCACATATAAATTAAGGTAAATAATGCGATCACTTGTCTTCAATGCATACGTTTTATATGAAAACGAGATACATGTATGTGGACGTATTCAAATTACTTATATCGGACCGAAAAAAAACAAACATAGACACACGTATGGATCACCAAAGTCGACTTGTCCTTGCAACATATTAGCTTTTCCAGCGTCCATGCGTCTTTCTCAATAACAGTTCACAATAGTAACAGGTACGACGGAAAAACGTTTGTGAGAAGTAACAAGACATATACGCCATGCTATATCATGTCTATTTACGGAGCAATAAAAAACGGCATTTCGAAATTGTCACATTGCTTCATATTTAAGGTTTAGGGCCTGGGTTCGGGTTCGGGCCTTATTACGGACCTAGATTTGGGCCTCGCTGGGGACAAGGCCGCGGGCTGGCGTATTTAGGGGCGGCTGCTTTGCTTACCCAAGGAAACCCGCTCGGAAGGGCGGTGGGCGGTCTGGGCTTACTGGGCTTGCTTGGATAACCGCGACTTGCGCAGTCGCGTGTACGTGATTTCACCATGCAGCTTGCTTTAAATCATGCGTAAGCATTCATATGAGTCTTGTTCTGAGAAAACTGGGCATAATGCATGTGCGTAAAGTGTCCTCCCGGATTAGCCTGTGCAGTCCGCACAGGCTGATCCGGAACGACACTTTCCGCCTAAATTGGATTTTTGCTAAAAAGAGACTTCATTTAAACGAAAAATGTTATAAAAGCGGAAAGTGTCGTCCCTGATTTACCTGTGCGGACAGCTCAGGCTAATCTGGGACGACACTTAACGCACGCACATTATGCCCAGTTTTGTCAGAACAAGACTCATATGTTCATGTTTTTGGTTTCTTCTCGGTCTGTTATATTAATATCACACTGATACTATTATAGAACGACAACAATAACCTGCATATTGTAATATTATATACATAATTAATAACATTTGTACAATATAGTAAGAGCATGTTTTATAACATATTAACATAGTAACATAATTTTTGAATGCTAAGCATTGCGTTTATAAATGTATGTTTATTTAAATGCATAAATGTATTTAATATTTTTTACACTTTAGTTAAGGTGTCTTAACTCAACAAAATATATAACGTGCTAAATAGGAAAAGTATTTAATTACTTTAAAGATTTGGAATGACATTTATGGTTAAATGATGTTTACCTAAAAGTATAAATTCACACAATACGCGAACTAGTATTTGTTCCGTGTGTAGTTGTGTCTAGCTTCAAGCTACGATTATGTTCGCACACAAATTCTTACAATGTTTGATATCACATAGCAATGTCATATTTTATACAATGTTTTATGTTCTAATAAAGCCATGTATTTTTTCAGTTTAGCCAAACATGTTCACAGCGGAGACGAATTTGACAATTTGGAGCGCCTTTATCGAAAGTCTTCTTTGAATGTATTATAATTATAAAAAATTCACTTGTTTTATTTATCCATACGTGTTCCTTGTATTTATCTCTATCACACACAAAACTTACAAAATGTCAAAGTGACAAATGTTTTTAAGCACGTCCGTATTCAATTGACGTTAAATTTTAAGTCTGTCTTAAAAACGTTTTTTTTTAGTAATGAGGGGCTAACACTTATAATACCTTAAAATGTTGTCAGTCAAATATAATGTATTTTCAAACACCGGTTTATTTCCCGATTCGTATCTGTAATCGATTTGTAAGGAATAGTGTCGATGAATACATGCATTTAACAATATTAACACCATTAAGTTGTTTATCTTTAAGTAATAAACGTCCGAAGTAGAGAGGTCACAAACCCGAAGATGAATAAACCAGTACATAATGTCGAGACATTATGACAATAATACGTCAAATTTACCAGTATATTGCTTTGTGGGAAATGATGTGTGACATTAATATGTCTTTCTGACATTCCAGCTTATTCATATTGAATGATATATGAATACTATACGAACGCACAATACTCATATGAGTCGCGTTCTGAGAAAACTGGGCATAATGCATGCGCGTAAAGTGTCGTCCCAGATTAGCCTGTGCAGTCCGCACAGGCTAATTAGGGACGACACTATCCGCCTAAATTCGGTTTTGGCTAAGAAGAGACTTCATTTAAACGAAAAATGTCATAAAAGCGGAAGGTATCGCCCCTGATTAGCCTGTCGGATTGCACAGGCTAATCTGGGACGACACTTTACGCACAAGCATTATGCCCAGTTTTCTAACCGCTAAGCCACGCGACTAAGTGGGCGGAGCGATCATCGTCCAGACAAGATGTCAAATGTGACAAACCGGAACAGCACATAACTTTCTATATTTTGGATATAGGCAATTGACAGCGCAATTAATTGCGAGTTAACAGGTTTAGAATAATATTGTCTTGCATTCGTTACGAGAGCAATATAACTGCTCTACTGAGAATATGGATTTATTTTCGCCCTCCATTGGGTATTCAACAACAATCTGAGCGTTCTTGCCAATATACAACTCATCGAAGATTCGCGTTAGAGCTATGTGTTGTTTATAGGTAAAATTGATTTTCCAAGCGGTTCGGAAGATGTCAAATACATGTTTTTATTTACAACTTTATAACAACAACAACAATAATAATAATAATAACAATAATAATAATAATAATATCACGTCATCAGATAATGTTCACACTATTCAGCAACGAAGACGGGAAAGGCTTTGGTGTTCAAACGTTTATTTATTTTTAATGAAGACCACATTGATGTGTCAATATGTCAACCGTAAAAATATGTTTTCTTTTATTAAACATAATTAATGATAAGCTACATAAAAAAAATCAGTTTTAGTACGCTTTTATTTTAGGTACACTTGCACACGCGGTTTTCATTCATGTCCTGAAATGCGGGTAAAATAAACAACACCTTAATAGGCATTAAATTGTCCCCTGAATAAACTGAGCCAAAAAGTTTATTTCCATCGTGCAAACATATATATTTACGTAGCATAAATCATGTATTTACACTCATGTTATTTCCTCCATATCATAATCACGTATGGAACCATAAAAACAAACAAAAACACACCATAATGACATCAGCCAAGGAGGGTGCTTCCCAAGCCAACGGCTCCTACGGTTTGTGCCAATGGATTTCTGGAAGACAGTAGTGCGGCAGATCCCAAGAGAGCAATACCACTTCCAGCGCCCGCTTGCCCGCCGAGAACACCACCCAGACTGGCGCCCAGAAGGCCTGCTCCTAGAAGCCCCAGACCAGTTCCACCGAACCCGCGGCCGCCAAACCCTGGACCGCCGAATCCAGCGCCACCGATACCAGGTGCGTAGTATCCGTGTCCGTATCCATATGGACCACCGAAACCGCCTGCTAATAGTTTACACGTTCCTAAATATACTTAAGCATCTCTCTTAGAAAACGGGATTTAATTAATGTGCGTAAATGTCGTTACATATCAGCCTGTGCAGTCCGCACAAATTAATCAGGGACGACACTTAGCGCTTGTATGTTTTTTTTGTTTAAAGGAGGTTTCTTCTTAGCGACGATTCAAGTTAAGCCGACAATAATTTTCTTACTTGGGACAAGCATTTAACCTCGTTTTCCCAGAACAAAGCTTACCTGTTCTTGCTATATCCAACAAGTTAATTGATCATATGCATGACGCATTGGGTGTGTGCCATTGGGTGCAGTAATGTGTGCGATATGTAACATTTAGTTATTGTTGCAATTTTCGTTTCGAATGACGATAAATATATGTCACAAATTATTAACTACTGTATCTATAAAAGTAAATACTTAATTAGCATTTGGCCGAAAGTTTGACCATACAAGAAATAGTAATAGTATCTGATTTTCACATGAATGAAGATAAACTTCTTATACATAAGACAAGAACTTTAGCGAAGTTCATTTTGCTGTGTTCACATCCAGTCTGTGATAACCAATAAAATCATATTGTTCTTTGTTCGAAACGAATTCCTCGCTGTTCGCGGTCTAAATCTGCATATTTGTTTGACATAAAAACATTGGATAATATAAAAAAGGATCAATCAGGATTGGTCTTCCGACAATTTTTACAGTGAAAATACATTATACACCCAATTACTAAAAATACTATATAGCTATTTGCACGCACATTGATATTAAACACAGTAAACAGAACATTACATTCGACGATGGAACTTACCGAAATGCTGGGCGTTGATTGTTAATAGGGAGGAGACTAGAAGGGCCATCACTAGGCACGCTGAGGTATTCATGGTTGCTATGAAAACAAGAAACGTTGAACAATATATGTGTATATTGATAGAGATACACAATGCTATTTTAATGACCTAGGATATTAAATATATGGTTATGAGTCGAATATATATATTACTAGTTTCCATCGTACAACGTATGTTATAAGCTATATAATAATACATACATTCATGTGTCATTTATAACGGAGATAAATAAATATATGTAAACTATAAACGTATGCAGCTATAACAGAGAACTTGATAAAGTGTAATCTGACAAAATAGAAATAAGAAAAACGAAAACCTACCGGTTCACAACGATGTTTCTGTAATTGATAGTGTTTCTATGCATCGCTGTACCTATTATATATAAGGGCCCAGTAATGACAGGGTACAGCCGATTCTGAATATTTGACAAATTTGACAACTGATAGCGTCATCTCTGTCTATCGAATAACAAGCGTGACATGTACATTGAATACACTGTATTTTGATTTAATACTGTAACTTTCTACCTGAAACAACAACACATTATTCGTGTATGCAAATACAGACAATACGTATTTGCGTTCTGGAATAGCATGTATCTGGATCATCACCTTACAGCTTACACTAATCATTGGTTATGCCAAAGTATATGGTTCTTGCTACAAATATAATACGAATAAAAACACAAATATGCTATCTGGAATAATATAAAATGTCATTGAACAATAATCTTTTTGCATTTCATATTTTTTTAAATTAAATCTGGTCGCTTTAAAGCTTGGACGCAGTAGAAAAAATAGAAAAGTTTATAAGATAAATACTAGAAATATATAACGCATTTAATAACTTGCACGGTTTGTGTATTTCTATAACATTACTGCTCAAAGTGGTAACTTTTAATACAAAACACTTGGTCGATTAAAATGGACAGAAACTTTCGTTAGAAAAGCCCATGAACAGCTTTGAATCAACGCAGTAAACGTGATGCATTTTCATGGATATCTTTTAAAGGTAATTAAGATGATGTGGCATTCTATTTTGCAAATACACAAAACAGCAACAGCAATTAACATCAATAACAACAAGTCATTCTTAATTGCTTTGTTTTGATGGAAAGTCTTGCCTCGGGCGTAGACATCTGAACCACGAGCGTCATCATGTCAATTAAGATGGACTCGACCAATTTAATGTCTCAATAAAAAAATGCACCTTTACATTTATGAACATTACATGCACGATGTAAAAGTGCGCTATTTATTTCACGTGGCCTTAAAAAAAGCGATGTGGTCGATACATAGCAATACTTACTGTCCAAATCAGAGGTGCTCAAGTCGATCGATGCCTGAGAGTCAGGTCTGCATTTTAATGGTTTGTTTTGGCAATCACATATTTCTCAATAGTTATAGATATTAAAATAATTCAATACGTAGGTGTGATTTTATGTATTCATACTGTTGGAAAAGTACACTTAATGACATAAATAGTCAAGATTTAACAAGGTGCCTGTACCACGTGACTTTTTCGGCTATATGTGGGACAATCGGATGTCAACAAAACATCGCTGCAGGTAACGTTTTTGATAATTTCTTCATTAATTCAAAACCATTTACAAAAAAAACAAATACTAGTGCCCGGTCATTGTCAAAAAACACAACTTTGTTAAGTTTGCGCAAAAATAGTGTTTTTTTTCCAAAAAGTGCCAACGCGTGTTTGAAAAGTCATGAAGTGAACTGCTATGTGTGGTATATTTTTTTAATCAACCAACAAAGACGTTGATTATAATGTTGTCGAAGGTTTACAAAATAGGGCGGACATTGTAATTCTTTATAGAGAAGCTACTTACATTGTATGTTTGCGCAAATACATCTGATCAAGTAAGTAATTCAAGTTATATGAATTTATGCAAATGTGGGTAATTGTTCAACGTCCTTGTCACTATCGACTTTCAAGATTCATGTACCTTTTCAATCCTCAGAGGGGGTAATCACGTATCGATCAAAATAAATTCAAGATGGCGACGTCCGTGTCGAAACAGATATTTTCGCCGCAGCATACCTTCATTAATTTTGTTTGATTTCTGAAATGCCGCTTACTTTCCAGCCATTTCAGTAAGACAGTTATTAGCGCTTGTTTCGTATTGATATTAGCTTTTTATCGCGACTTTACGCGCTCCGATTTTTCTTAGCGGGAGCTGAAATTGTGTGCTCCCGATAAGAAAATTGCGCAGCGAGAAAAGTCGGGTTATAGAGCAAATATTAATACAAATAAACGCTTATCACTCTCTTGTTGGTATTGCTTGAAAGTGAGCGGCATTTAAAGAAATTGTACAAGTAATAAATGATATAAAACGGCGAAAAATACCTGTATTGACATTGACGTCGTCATTTTGACGTGATTACCCCCTCTGAAACCTGCTCAATGCAAGGTGTAGTGTTTTTCTGTTACAGTCAACGTCATAATGACACCTTGGTTATATGGGCGTATATACGTACATGGCAGATAAATAAACCCGGGGGTTTCCGAATGTACCTGGACGGAGAATTGACCACGTTGTTGAATGTGTTTTTCTTATAAAAAAATAAATGTAAGATTACACGTATTTTTTTTAAAATCATATTACATTTGTTCGTATTATTGTATGCGGACATTTTGTATTGTTGCTAATTGATGAGCGTTCAACGCTGTTGTTGGAGTACGTGCATGTGGCGCATGTGCTTAATTCTTTCGAAAAAAGTGATTTTCTAGATTTTCTTGTCATGATGATTTTACGTTTATGTTCGAATACAAGTTCGAATGACGTCATTGCAGTCAAATAAAATAAAATTATTCGTACAAGTATAGTCGCAAAGTTTGACAAATAAATTTGACATATTGATGCACGTAAAACGATTGTTTGTGAAACACATCATCAATGAATAGTTTATTTTAAAAATAGGTACAGACAAATTTGCGTATGCAGCTAAGTACCGTCGGTAAATTGATTATGGAAATTACGATGCGATGAGTGTTGATATAACTCGTTTGATTGTGTATTTTTCGACGTCATCATTATTGCGTCAAATACATTTTTCATGTGACGCCGTGAATATGATATCATGGGAACTTGATCATAAACGAGAATTCGCCTAGGTAGTACATGTGAGGTCGGGCCGACACCTGTATCACCAGCGGAATAGTAGAGGAGTTCGTGCACACGACGGCTTCTGAAAGGTACAAAATTAACACACGCTAAAAAATAAATGTAATATATATATATATATATATATATATATATATATATATATATCGTTATCGTGGTCAGAACAACGAGATTAATGAAAACACATGTAATTCCAGAAATATAAGTTTTCTTAAATAGTAAAACTAGTGTTACAATGTCGCATACACGTATACAGTTTTTGTTAAAAGTGAGTGTCCAGTTTCAGGGAAAAAATATATAAAACCTATCCATTTGGTCGGTCGTAAATAGACCAAAATGCATAAAATGACTCGCTATGCGGCAATCGGTGTACCATTTACTGTTAAGGTAATCAGCATAAGGTAAATCATAATTTAAGATTGCCCTGACCCTTGTGCTACAAGCATGGTAAACTCACCGCTGTTTCTGTGAAGTCTAGGCAGCTTCGTGTGGCCATGGCCGTCCGTGATGTCTGTAATGTTGAAAATGTCACCGCCCAGTAACTCTTGGAAACACGCGGCAGCGGGGCGGCCAAAGTTGGTGAAATATAGGTTTGTCTGTCCACCTGGATAGTTCCAGCGGAACGTGCCGTTTGTGCATTGCTCTGGTACGACGATCTGGATCTCCCCGCTTGGAATATCCGGGTCACTTTAAAAATATTACATTTGGACGTTAAATGGTTAATGTTTGTCATAAATATTATGCGAAATAGAAATGATTTTTACAAACTTTATAGTACAAATGCATTACACGACGTTTTAAGTATGTACTTTGACAACATAATTGTGTTTTCATGCCATCACTGTGAAGTAATTGTCGACATACATAATGCAACATTAATAATATTGTATATTGTTTATCGCTATTTGCTTGGCATTTTATTTATTTAACAACGATGATGACATTAGCATGTATTAGCCCGTACCTGTCTTTGGTAAAGTCTGGCGAAAGGTCACATTGCCCACCAAACAACATCGCTTGACCGTCGCTGAGGAACATTGCTATTAGCACTAGGTCGCCGATAGTAAAGATTATACGTCTCATTTCTAAAATACAATATTACTGTTGTGTACAATACGTTGGTGCAGTTTTGATTTAGCTGCCTTTATTTATAAGCATACAGTATGAAAAGGATTTTCTTTTAAATATCAGAACAATGAGATAAGCAATCTAACACTGTTAATAGAGCATGAGCAATAACAAGTCCCATTTTATGTCTACATTTTCAGTCATACTATATTTAGTGTTGCCATGTTGTCATCCTAAATTTTAAATTTGTCATTGTGATAATGAAACAATCAACAGCATATTGTCTTGTGTTTTTTTTTTAATAAAAAATATTAAGGGTGGATGCGAGAATCGTGCCACGCACTTTTTGTTCTGTGGTCTGGAAATACATTTTAAAAAATCCAAACACATACGCCTAATTCGTATTGAAATTCTCTTGTTGTGCTTGACTTAGTTTCGACGAATTACAACACTTGTGGGGTTACATTTTACTTAAAAATGTTTTTTTACATTATGGTATGCAAATCAATAATTCGAACAAACAAATCATAAAACTAAAAAATGACCAGATCAGACAAGAATAAAAGGACACAAAATCTATTCACATGCGTTAGTACATACAACTTAAATTAATCACGGTTTTGGGAAGTCCCTTAAAACATCGAATGCATTTTTTTGCACATTACCCTACCTTCCATCACTTTTAAATGCGACATTGAATTTACTATTATCCGGTGTCGTTCTTTTTCACGCCAAATTTAATATTGAAATAGCATTCTGATCAAAGAATTAATCATTTATGTTGTTTTCAATCTGATAAGTTCTAAAAAATATTTAAATAAAACTTTATTTTAATTGCTTATTCTAACAAAATTGTAAAATACAATCTCCAACAGTAATTTATTTATCCGCTGTGGTATGTTTGCAGTCGCTAAAACAATTTGCGCAATCCTATCGGCAGTAAACGGCAGTAAACGTTCCCGATAGTACTTGAAACTATCGTAAGAGGTCAATTTCAAAACATATCTTAGACTCATGCGCCGATAAGAAAAACTAAGTTAGGGATATATGAGTCGTGTTCTGAGAAAACTGGACTTAATGCATGTGCGTAAAGTATCATCCCAGATTAGCCTGTGCGGACCCTAATCAGGGACGACACTGTCCGCTTTTATTAGATTTTCGGTAAAAAAGGACTTCCTTTAAACGAAAAATACCATAAAAGTGGAAAGTGTCGTCCCTGATTAGCCTGTGCGGACTGCACAGGCTAATTTGGGACGACACTTTACGCATATGCATTTTGCCAAATTTTCACAGAACAAGACACATATATTTAAAATAACATGTCTCTTTATGTGTCAAGATTGTAAATGCCATTAACATTTAGTGGCAGTCTTTCCAGCTCACTTTAGTTGGGTAATAGTTAAGTGTTGTCGGCTGCTTTATATGATTTATCAACGAACCAATGAAATTTCAAAGTTTATTTTCATGTATTAAATCTATGTAATGTACCGTTGGTATTGAAACGGGCACTTTTATGAGAACGGTGGCGGTTCGGTGGAATAAGGTAACATGTAGTTGCCATCGCATGTAAGGCTTGGCATCTTCCCGTGGTCATGGCTTCGATATCAAGGATGGTAAAGAAGCTGCCCAATCGGGGCGCCCGCACCACTGGTGAGACAGACAACCGTGGGGCGCTAGTAGTTGTGGTGATATAGGGTCTCCGAGCCCCCGTGGGGTGGCCGTCCAAGCAGAATGAACCTTTGTACGACATGTTGATGGCTGTATTAGTGTTAACTGCCGTGAACATTTCAGAATGCGATATATATAGCTTTGCGCTTGCATACAGATCGCACGTCTGGATTGAAACTATTTAAAACCATACTCTCATAAACAGAGTAGCGTATTCAAGTCATCTTTGGCGTTGTTCTGAAGTTTTAACTACACATATAAAGTAATACAAGTATAAAATAACATACTGATTCGTTCAAAAGAACATTGACTATACAAAAGCCAGTTCAATAAAACTGGTTTGCTCTCAATAAAGATGATGTCCCGTTTGGATAAAATGGTATATCGTTATAACAGAGAACCTACTACGCCATTCAACATTAAACGTTTACATAGTAAGACTAGTCATCGTTAGTTTAACCCATTTATGCCTAGTGGACTCTCCCATCCTTCTAAATTTGATCAATTTATTTCCAAAATTAGGGATGTATAGTATATTTGTTTCTATATTGAGAGTATTTTTTTTACAGAAATTCCTTTAAGCAAACAGCGCAGACCCTGATGAGACGCCGCATCATGGGGCATCTCATCTGAGTCTACGCTGTTTGCCAATGCCTTTTTTCTAGACGCTAGGCATAAATGGGTTTAATAAAGCGATCTAAATGTTGATAGCCGTCAGTTTGTAGTTATTCTTATCTAATTGTTTTTGTTTATTGCGCCACCAAACCATGAACGAAATTGGAACACACACTTAGATTGGATAGTACATGTAAACAAGTTAACACTGGCTTAAATTCCTACAAAATCATTATAAATGCACAGACAAACTTAAAATTTTAACCATGTTTCTATTTTCAATTTAGTACAGTGGTACAGATGTCACACGTTCATATTTTTATGACTGACTTATTGGAAACATGATACTATCTTAACCATGTCGTCGTTACGACATATATCAAAGATGCATTTGCCATACATGTGTCACCGTAATTCTGTCTTATTTCTAATGGAGATGGAGTTATTTGGCATCTTCTGTGTACTTATGATGATGGATGCAAGGGAATTCTTATTTGTATTTTTTTCAACCTGAATTCTTACACACGCAATGTATAATAAGATATAATGTAGGAAAAAAGTTTAATGATATCACAAACACTTGCATGGCACGTAAAAAAAGATTGCAGCTGTAGGATAAGACATTTTGAAATGTATTAATCAGAAATTTACACCGTATCCTCAAATTGCATGTGTGCACTTTGCCAAATAAATTATTTAGTAGCTCAGTGGATAATAGTGATTAATGTCACAAATTTGTTTTTTAGCTAACAATTAGTATTGAAATCGATCTTATGTAGCTTTTCATAAAATAATTAAGTTGAACATAAAACTGCCCGTTCAACATAAGAATCGTACCATTAAATAGACAATCATCAAATGTTATGAACGGTTATTTATAATTTTAGAGCAGAACAGAACAAAACAGACAGTTTATTAAAACGTATACAAATAAACATCGTCTAAATGCACAAAATATTATACGAAATATTGTCATGTGTCCATATATTACAATTAATAGGTTGTAGCAAAAAGTTATCTAACAATTTGAGACAAAGTATATTTAACAAAATAGTAAGACTTTATATTACCGTAGTAAAATATCTATCATTTCACTTGCAGTAAGGAACAACTTGAGTATTCGTTGATAATATTATTTGTGATAGAATATCTTACGGTAGAGCTTTCTTCATATATTTACACAAATTTATAATTTCAATTTTACAAGTTGATTTCAAGAAAGTTTGGAACTTAAAAACTGATGGATTCACATAGATAAAAGTTGTTATACATTTTGCCGTATTTGAAGGAAATATTCCTTTTCATGTAAAGTGGAATTCGTTTTCTATGTCCCTTTGTCCTTTTGATCACAACATCGACAGAATTGTTTTTATTTATTTTGACAATATACCTTATGTTGTCAAGGTAAACAACGAAATAAAACACTTCAACGAAAGACGATGTTTTTGTTGTTTTTGAAGAAAACTGGCCATGAAGGCGGATATTTCGACTTTAAGTAGCATTTGCTCCATATGTGCTGAAAGTTTGGTGGTTTTAAAGGATGTACGTCGCGTGTTTTTATTTTACGACCGTTTATGTAAAATGTTCGTATATATCGATTTGTACAGTATAAAGAAAGATATATACATTTATAAGTAGTCATATAAATTGCAACGTCCTTGTTTATGTGTTCATATTACTTTAGTTAAGGGAACAATATACGCATACCCAAATGTGTGTACATTTCCAATTTAACATTTTTCGTTCCACGTGTTTTGGTATTTCTCAATCATATCATACACACATTAGGGTTGGCGTATTAGGCAGATATAAATGTAGCGGTATGATAAAAGAAACTGACTCCTCATATATCATTTATACTATGCATACGAGTCATAAATACGTTGCGTATGCATAATAACACCTTCCAACGTTATTGAATAAGTAAAATAGACATCAGAAAACTAAATATTTATTCACAGGCATTTTCTCAAGAAAACTGAAGGAAGTATGCAAACTCCCCCATGTACACTATATCCTCTGGAGCGTCTACACGTATGTTGAGAGGTTGTCCATGGGAGGCGGCTGTACACACGATCTTGTCTACAAACAAAATACAAATAATGAAAGATCCATATCAATTGCTTCAATAAGGGCTAATAATTATTGAAGAATAGTTTTTATATTGTAAAGCGTGTAGCCCGATCATGTAAGGTAGCCATATACAGTGTTCGACAATTAGATGTTACCTGCTCAAAGCAATGCGGATGACTTACTAATTATGAAAAGGTTTTTATTTTATACCAAATACTTACGTTCAGGAGAACGGTTCTGATTCCACACCTGTCATTGGCTTCGTTTACAGGAAATGATAACATGAAGAGTGTTTATTTCCGATGCGAAGAAAGCACACGTTCGTGAGCTTGTTTTTATCTCTACCTTTCTAACGATGTTATAACCCGTTATAATGTCCCAATTGACAAATACTCGCTTTGTTTGTGTGACTCAGACTTGGACCTTGGTGTTTGGCTTAATAACTTCAATATTCGAAATTATGAGACTGTATAAAAGCTTGCTCTTCTTACCGCTGCCACGCACCAGCCTAGGAAGCTGCGTCATATGATGCCCGGAAGTGACGTCAGTAATGCTGAATGCTTCGCCTCCGAGGGAATCCCGAAAGCAAGCTGCGGTCGCCCTCCCGAAGTTCTCAAAAAGCAGGGCCACATGTCCTCTCGGGTAGTCCCAGCGAAATGTGCCATTCGTGCAGGATCTTGGCACTGATATTTTGGAGGACCAGTTAGGATCGTGAGGAATCCTTTAATTTAAACATTTTCTTATTGATTTTTGTGTGTGTAAATAATTGGTTTAACAGATCATTTGAAAATAAAGAATAAACACTACAATAATTTGAATAACAGATTCAACCTATTATCAATGATAATGTTCAACGACAGTCAATAACATAGCAATTAAAGCGAAAACAAGTTGCTCGATGTGGTATACACACAAAACGTAACAAGGGAGTTGAAAGCAATATTTGCACATACGCAATAAACGTACCCTGATTCGTAAACGGGTGACAAGTCACATGGTCCTCCAAACAACATCGCCCCAGACACAACACACATACAATACAGGCTTAAAATCCTGATCATAGCTGAGCTTATATCATATGATGTTAAGGTGAATAAAAACGTTAGCTGAAACAACCCTATTATGTAGATAATTTACCGTTCTAATTTAGTTTGTATTGGAGCATGCTGTCCTAGTAAGAATGCGATAAGGCGTTCATCTACTGCGTTCCGTTAAGTTCATCGGAAGTCAAACCATGAACAATTGCGATGGCACGATATCGATACCAGAACGGTAGGATGCTGCTGGTTCAGTAAAAGATCACTCACTTTTGTCCCATCGTCATATAATGTAATATATTAGGCTATTTTAAACGTGTACGCATACATGTAATTGTGTTCACGGTGGAACGATTGCGATGTTAAGCAAACGATATTATAATGACACTGGTGCGATGGAAATGTTATTATGGCATCCCGATGACGATGACACGATGGTACATTGTACCATACATCTATTACCACCGTGTTATAGTCCTCATGCAATAGCATCATTGAGGATGAGTTTTTGGTCTATTTTAAATGTTAAAGTGTCCCTTATGGAACCCAGTATTAATGTTAGCGGTCGTATCCGTATTTACAAATTTAACTTCAGCTCTTTTGGGGGTGCGGGCTATTAGCTGTTCTTGCCAGGTATATTAAACTTCGGTCTACTCATTTGATTTTTTGTTAACCAATTTGCATAACTGATTTTTCGCCAAAAAAGCGTTTACATTTTAAAAATATCAGTTGTATAACGATTATCAATATCTGTTGATATCTTATCAAGTTTACTTCGCTTTTGCTCTCTAAGAATGTAATAGTGTTATTGTTAGTATTTTACGTCGACCTGATATAGAAGAAACAACAACATGCGTAGAGAAAATAAAAGCTAACATCAGAACATGTTACCTGTTAGAACAAAGAAACACAATAGTTACAAAATTTGTTGTTAGCGATACGAAGAAAAATGAATACGTACTTAAAATAATGAATATGTGAACGATTATGAGAGCACGCTGTTACTATGGTGAGATTGGACTGATCCACCCAGTCATAATCATCATGATTACGCACCGTCGTACTACCGCCATCGCGTCTGACGTCAATATGTCTCGTATGCAGATTAAAATAAATATGTTTTTATCTTACAACGTTAACAACGTTTTAATCGTAAGTAGATGACCGTCTACCCACATGATTCGTTGTAATAGTTTCAAGTCATTATTGTTTTTCGTTTTATGTTTAATCAGTACACTTCACTTCAATCATCTTCGTAATCTATTGTTTACAAAAGCAGGCGTCACTAAAAGCTACACTTTAAGTCCTCTCGCGATGCCAATTCGACAACCAAAATACCCGTTCCTGAGTCCTGTACGAATGGTATATTCAACTGGTACTACCCGAGGTGCAATGTGTAACTGTTGTTTTAGGACTACGGGAGGTCAATCGCAGTCAGCTTTCGGGAGGTCCACGAGGATTGTGTAGAGACAGTAGACTTTGGCCGTTGCCATTTGTAATCAAAGCGCTGTAGGCACTAAAGGACTGGGTCTAGATTTAGTGTGCTTGGGAAGAAGTATTGTCCGAAATTTTTCCTTTGTCCGAATTTATACGGATTGACCCTAGCGGTTGAGTGCAGAAGCTCTTGGACTGTAAGAAAAGACAATATACACTCCGTGGTCTCACGTAGAACTTTTCGCGCTCGATTTGCGCGCTCGATCTGCGCAGTGAAATACCATATCCGGTTACTTCGTCTATTTCCGAGAATGATCGTGAATATTTTTATTTTATTTTTTTCTGGAATGTCTTGTTAACTCTAAATAAAATAACAATATTTTAAAATATGTTTATAAATACCAAATATAATGTCTTCGTAAACACTAGTATCGTTTCGGCCTAGACCGTCAAGTGAGGAACTTATTATCGCATGAATATGTAAACAACAAAAACTATGCCGTAGCCAATGCTTTGCAATTTTGCTTCAATAATATTTTTTTACATTTTTTATGACACTGTCATGTTATATCGTGATGTTCTGTATTTACAAGGCGGGTTATTGAGATCTACGAAGAACTACTTTTATTGTGCATGAATTAAGTGGTAAATCGAAGTTTTGGGAAAAACGCATTATGAAGATAGGTATCATACGTGTAAAATGACAAACTCACTTCTGGGCATTCCTAAATTTGCACACCTGCATTGAGACCAGAGAAAGCACGATATCCCATAATCCCATAAACAAGTTTCAAGTTTCAAATAGTATAATACTTCGTGGAAGATGATCGTCAATAGATAAAAGCAATTTGACTGAAAATGGTTTGCTCTATATAGAAATCAAACTGCTGACAATTCTGGAAACCAATGATTTATCATAGCACCAACTACGCCATTGAACATACGACGCTATCATTTTAATGCAAGCCTAAGGTAATTTAAGTACGGCTTTCTAATTGTTGATAGTGCTAAAGGCCTTATATTAGTAGTTATTCTTATCGTATTTTTCCTTTAATTGCATTATTAAGTCATAAAACAAAATCGGAACACAGACGTGTACTTAATTGTAGACGTAAACAGACGTAAACAAGATAATCATTGTTGACATTACAACTACATTAATAAACATGTTTACTGTAAATGTCTAACTTAATTGAATCAGAACATGTTATATTTATTTTCAATTCAGTCCGGTTGTATGTATGAAAAAACATCATATTTGAGTTGAAACGAGAAACTATGTTGTCGTAATCTCCTAATTTAAATATGCTTATGTCTCATCTGTGTTACCTTAATTCACTCTGATTTTAAAACGAATGGAACTGTGTAGCATTGCTCTCCACATTTGGAAACATTCTATCATCAACAACAAACGTGTCCTTGAAAATAACGTTTCGGGGAAACTCTCGAAAGAAATATTACTCAAGAGTCATCTCACTCGTACCTTGCTGCTAGTGCAAGCATCTGCTATACTTTAATATTTTTTTAATGCATGGGAATTATTAGGAAAAATATTGTAACGTTTTTTATATTCCAACCTCACATCTAATTGTTTAATAAAATAATGCAATTTGGTCTTCAAACAATAGTTTATTGATTAAATCAATTAAATAAACATTGGAATTACATTTCATCACAGGAGTTATGCATATAACTATAGTACAATCATTAAGAGGAGTTATTCGGTCAGCTCGCATGTTCGTGTGGGCAAGTATGGTATACAAGATCCACAAATAAATGTAACGTTGTGTAATTCATGACGAGTATTGTGTTGTGTCGTGTTTCTTATATTGTTTGTATGGCTTATAATCTACGTATTGGGACTGGCTCATGGATGCATATTTAACTTGAATACCCAGTTAGCATCTGTTTCATTCATTACACGATATTTGTACGTATAGTATGATCCCTCTTCTGTCACTCTCGATACCTTCCATTGTGTTTTTGACGATGCTGCGAAGCAGCTCGTCTAAGTTATCATACCATGAAAAAATTCTTTACAATGGCGACCTATGTAAAAGACCGAGCCAGTCCGATTGAGATAGCTCGATTTTTCTAATCGGCATATCTCGCTGATTATCATTGATAAAGGTAAAGGAAGCTCAGCTATAAATAGGACAGCATATTCTGGGGAAATATTTAATAATAGTTTGAAAACGTTAATTTTAAATCAGTTATATTCAATCCATTATATGTTTATAGATCAATGAAACAACTATGCATTTTCTGTATTGTATTTGACATTTGTCGTGATTTTGGAAATAAAGTGCGAATGAAAACGTGTATAATTAACGTTTAACGCGATCATGAGTGTAAAGAAAAAGAATTATTTCGAACCTGCCATGTGTAAACGTTATAGCGAATATGGTATATAAACAACATAATTGCAGGACGTGCTTTCTCATTTTGCATATTTAATAAACGTTTCAAACAGAAATTACCGAGCTACATCAGTGCACACACTATGTTTGATAATTCATTCTTTTGTTGGATATTGTTTGCTATTTTCAACACATATTAGGTCATATCGCCGAGATTTAGTTTTACCTTACCATGTGCTCATGGTTGAACTCACGTATTCAAGTACTCTTACGACTATGTGCTCATACCTACTTTCGGGAATCATCATAAAAGTATTGTTGTACTAAACGAACAAACATGCCTAAGCTTATTGAAATAGAGAAAAAACACTAATCAAAAGAGAAAAAAGTATATGTTCTTACACATGGGCATGTGAAATCACATCCGTACACAATTATCATTAACTTAGGAAAGGAAACAACGAAATATAAAGTTTGGTATGATATACTTGTGAAAATAAATAGCATTGTGTAATTAAAGAGCATGTCAAGTTTTGAATATATCTGCTGAAACGTAATGTTATTACCCACAAATGTTTTACTGTAACAGAACGTTTTTTAAGATAAGTGGTACAGAAAATACACGTCGAGTATTTTTTTAAAGATATTTCTTGTTATATTTGATCAAGAATGAAACCCGCCTCCCAGATTCGCTGAATGGGCCAAGTTCCCAACGGGTACTACTTCCCCGTACCCCACTTCTTCCCCGTACCCCCAAATGTTCTTTCGTACCCAAATTTATTTTCCTACCCATTTTTTTCCTACCCAATTGTTTTTTCGTAACCAATTTTTTGTTCGTACGAATTTATCTTTTTGGCATATTTTTTCTACCCAAAATTTTCGTACACATTGTTTTTCTTGCCCATAATTTTCTTACCCACATACATAATTGTGGTGATGTAGATAAACTTAAATTGATGCTTTTATATCCATCCTTTTCAAAAGCATCGTCACACCAGTACTGTCAGTACTTTGATTAAGTCTACTGCAATAGATGTTTTAAGCAACCTTGTATGATTTAAATTATAATATCAACTCATTTATCACATACAAATTATTTAATTTCATCTTTGAATATTAAGATTATCTTGATTATTTGCCAAATATTGTTTTCAAATTGACGATAATCTTCGCTCAACAGGTATCCATTACAATTTAGAAAGATCTCAGCGCTTATGCACAAAATGTCATGTCAGAGATATTGAAGACGAGTGTCATTTATCAGGAAAAGCCCAGCCTTCAATTCACTACGAAAATGATTTATCAAAGCGTACAATTGTAAAAGACCAAGTGTGTTTAATTTTGTTGGATGTATGGGTATTTTAAACAAGAAACAAGTAATAGACCTGAGCAAGTTCATATGAAGAGCCTTAATGCAGTCCTAATCTAATTAACCATGTATATAGTTATTCAAATATTAACTAATTGTTTTCCTTTCATCTAATAGTTTTGTTGATCTTATAACGCGTCTTATATGTCGTTTGAATAACTGTACCATGTTTATAGTTTACATCCTCGAAATTTGTCTGAAAAAAAAATCAAATGAAATTCATGTTATTCATCATCTGTATATGTTAGTCTAGCAAAAGTCAAATATTATAGTTACATATTCTGAAATATGGTAAAAACATTCAAATGTGTGTTCAATTAAATATTTCAATTATTCATGTTGTACAATTTAATATTAAAATAATTCATATAAAGCCTTAGAGCATGTAAAATTTTTACTTAACCTTGACAAAGTTGTTCAAATATTAACTAAATAACTTTTTTTTCAACTTATAGTGTATAGTTTCATACCTACTGGTCTTTCATAACGTTCACATAATTTTACTTTGTTTATAATGCTCATCCTCCATTATTTCTGCACACGATAATAATTTTAATCATTTTATCATCATCTGTATAAGATAGTCAAGTGAAACACATATTTTATTTTTTATTTTCTTATGCGTAAAACAAATCTTTTTTGTACAACTTCATATTTAGATTCATTTATGGATGTATATAATCGTCATGTTATCAATTATAAGCTGAGCTCTACGCATTTGTAATAATGTTGACCTAATAATATGTATAACTATTCATAAATGAAAAAAGTAAATGTACGTCAATAAAACTGTCTGTCTGTCTGTCTGTCCGCCCGTCTGTCTGTCTGTCTGTCTGTCTGTCTGTCTGACGTCTGTCTGTCTGTCTGTCTGTCTGTCTGTCTGTCTGTCTGTCTGTCTGTCTGTCTGTCTGTCTGTCTGTCTGTCTGTCTGTCTGTCTGTCTGTCTGTCTGTCTGTCTGTCTGTCTATAACGTTTAATAGAGAAGAAACTAACCATGAAATATCGTCATATAAAAAAAGCTAACCAAAACCTGCATTCTCAATGTTATTTTATTGGTTTAATCTTGCCCAAACAGCAAAGTAAATCATTAATAAATATAAGAAAAGAACACCGAATATATCAGCCATTCACTGAATACGAATAATAAATCAGTTACTAATAATACATCAGTTACGAATGCATAAAAATACTTGTCAACTGTACTGAATAACACAAAATATCCATCAGCTAAATACACATTTATTACCAAAATACTTTGCTCAAGAAAACTGAAGGAAGTATGCAAACTCCCCCATGTAAACCATCATCTCTGGAGCGTCTACACGTATGTTCAGAGGTTTTTCAATGGAGGCGGCTGTACACACGCTCTTGTCTGCAGACAAAATAAAGATAATAAACGTTCCATGGCAGCTGCTTCAATAGGGAATGGAAATGTTTGAGGAATAGTTTCTATATTATTGCGTGAAGTTCAGAACATTCAGTTCACGTAGGTTTTCCATACGTAGTGTTGAGAATTAGATGTTACCTGCTCAAAGCAGTGTGTATGACGTACTCATGTAAGGAACGTTTTAAAGTTATGTCAAATGGTAAAATTTAGCGGAAAGGTTCTAAAACCAAACCACACTTCTTTTAACAGAAACTATACAATAAAGTGAAGTGTGTTTATTTTGTAGCGATGAAAGCAAGTGCTCGTGACCAGATTTTATGTCTACCTTTTCAACGATTATATAACCGTTTATAAAACAACACACAAATGTACTTCCTTTGTTTTTTGGACTCAAACTTGAATCTTCATGTTTAGCTACATACATTGTATAAAGGTAAGAAAGTATGATATTGTTGTAAATGTATGCTCTTCTTACCGCTTCCCCACTCCACATTCGGAAGCTGTGTCATATGATGCCCTGGAGTGATGTCAGTAATGTTAAAGAATCCGCCCCCGAGGGAATCCCGGAAGCAAGCCACGGTCGCCCTACCGAAGTCCTCAAAAAGCAGGATCACATGACCCCTCGGGTAGTCCCAGCGAAATGTGCCGTTTGTACAGGACTTGGGGACTGATATTTTGGAGGACCAGTTTAAATCGTCGGGTATCCTTGCATTTAAACAATTTTTAATCAATCGTTTTGTAAATAATTTGTTTAACATATATTCGTTTAATAAGGAATACACATAAACTAGATTTAAATAACATTTTCAGATTATTATCACCGACCATGTTCGATGACATTTATTAACATAACATATACAGGGAAAATAATGTTGCAAGAAATACCACATTCAAACATTAATATAATTACAAAATATAAGAAAGGGAGTTAAAAGCAATATGTAGTTTAGTTTAGTGAAAACCTATTTTTTAGCTCAATTACAGCGATAGCCTCGGGGTTATTAAAACACTCCCGAGTCCCTTTTCTGGGCCTAGAACATGTACTTGGTGTCTAAAGACCGCTCCCACAGTGGGGGGGGGGGGTAGTGGGTAGAACCCGCGACCTCCCGGTCGCAAAGCGGACTCGATATACATTACGCCAAGGCAAAGTTTAGCAATATTTGCACATACGCAATAAACGTACCCTGATTGGTAAGCGGGTGACAGGTCACATGGTCCTCCAAACAACATCGCCCCAGAAACAACAAATATACAATACAGGCTTGCAATCCTGATCATAGCTGAGCGTATATCATAAAATTGGTCACTGAAACAATTCTAATATATAGATAAAGTATCGTTCTTATTAATCAGTTTGAAATGGCGCATGATGTCCTAACGTGAAAGCGATAAGGTGTTAACCTACTGTGTTCCGTAAAGTTAATTGGAAGTCAAATCACGTCAAATAACGATGGCACGGAATCGAATACAAAAGGATGCCGCTTTTTGGGTGAAATATCGCTGATCAATGTCTCATACATATGTAATGAAATATTATGGGGCAATTGCACTTTACCGGTACGCAACACTTATTATCAAACAGCGTATCCTAACCCTAACCTTTAACACCTAACACATAACAACTAACGCAACACCTAATAATTCTTTTTATCCTATATATTTCCTGAGTATCGGAGTTACCGCCCCCAAACCCCCGTCTTGTCGATAGTGGTATACAACTGCGTACCGGTAAAGTGCAATCTAGCCTATTTCATGTTATACAAAGCATATACGTTCGGTGGCATAGAGGTGGCATTCACTCCTCTTTTTTAAAATTGCAATCCTCTTTTTTCTATCTCGTGGCCACGACTTAGTAACTCGTGGCCACTAGTTAGCTATGAGATAGAAAAAAGAGGAGGCTTAAAGAGGTAGTAGTAGTAGTAGTAGTAGTAGTAGTAGTAGTAGTAGTAGTAGTAGTAGTAGTAGTAGTAGTAGTAGTAGTAGTAGTAGTAGTAGTAGTAGTAGAAGTAGTAGTAGTAGTAGTAGCAGTAGTAGTAGTAGTAGTAGTAGTAGTAGTAGTAGTAGTAGTAGTAGCAGCAGCAGCAGCAGCAGCAGCATCATCATCATCATCAGCAGCAGCAGCAGCAGCAGTAGTAGAAGTAGTAGTAGTAGTAGTAGTAGAAGTGGTAGGAGTAGTAGTAGTAGTAGAAGTGGTAGTAGTAGTAGTAATAGTAGTAGTAGTAGTAGTAGTAGTAGTAGTAGTAGTAGAGTAGTAGTAGTAGTAGTAAGTAGTAGTAGTAGTAGTAGTAGTAGTAGTAGTAGTAGTTGTAGTAGTAGTAGTAGTAGAAGTAGTAGTAGTAGTAGTAGTAATAGCAGCAGCAGCAACAACAGCAGCAGTAGTAGAAGTAGTAGTAATAGTAGTACTAATAGAAGTATGTTATGTTATATCAGAGCCTTGCAATTAGGACGTTTTCATTGGCTGATTAATTTGAGGGAACAAGATCGTATTTGATTGGCTGCCTAACTCGTGACCACGAGTTAGCTTAATCGGGATTTCGAGACCTCGAAATCCTCTCCTCTTTTTTTAATGCACCCTTCCTTTATTTACTGCACCGCTCTTTTTTAATTGCACTCCTCTTTTATTTAGTTTTGCACTCCTCTTTTTCTACTAAGTTACTAAGTCGTGGCCACGAGATAGAAAAAAAGAGGAGTGCAATTTAAAAAAAGAGGAGTGAATGTCACCTCTATGCCACCGTAATTTTGGGATACTACGAGGATCTACGCATGGGCATGGATGGTCGAGTGGTCTAGGCTGGAGACTTTTTACTCCGGAACTCCAGGGGTGAGTGGTTCGAGCCCTGTTGAGGGTTACTTTTTCCTTTTTCTATTGTATTTTTTTTACTGGATATTTTTAGTTCAAATGTTTTAAGTTATCAATATAAAGCATTTAATGACAAGCTTCAATACATGCCAACTGTGTTGGACGGCGCCTTTAATTTGAATAGTAAATCACCGAGGCATTTACTTTCTTTGTAGACTCAATAAGAATAAATAAACTGATCTGAGTGCAAATTCACATTTACAGGCGGACGTTGCATGTCCAACAGCAGTCACACGTGTCTTTTGTAACTCAATTGAAAACTGCAGTTTTTTTGTAAATCAATCTGTGCGAAAAACAACATGGTATGGGGGATAAAAACACATGACCGTCAATGAACACCAGACACCCACAATTTCGGTGGATCCCGTCGGTTGGTGTCAATCTTTTTGTGGAAAATACATTTACAAGCTTTGAGAATGAATTGCTTAATGTGAAATAGTTCTAACTTAACTAATATCCGCCTATGTTTTATTTTTGCTAAGTGTGAGGGTGGGAAATAACCCACGTGACCTTGTAAGTACACTGGACACTCACTCTGGCAGTGGATATCGGCAGTTTAAAATAATGTTTTATCGAAAACACATATACACGATTTACGCACTGCACAATAGCAGCAAAGTACCCTAATACTAGCAAAACATACTTCGAATATGTTTCTTTTTCTTAAATGTTTGCCATTGTTTTGCTTGAAAGCTTGCACAAGGTTAAACAAATGGTTAACTGTCCATTTTTAATTATTTTTCAAAGTTGTGAACACTTAACATATACATGCATCGGAACTCTCTTTAAATATTATGTTGTTTTTTTCATACGTTATATTTTACATTAATTCATAGATCCATGTCTTTGATATGCACTTTTATTTAATGTATTATTATTAAATATATGCTATAATAATCAGTTTGCGTTATATGTTCAATCACTTAGTACGGGCTCTATTATAAGGCCTGTGACGGTGGGGACTCTCGCGTATGGCTGCCATGGTTGATAGGACGATCTACAGTGGATACATTGTCGCACTGCTTGGCTGAAACATTACAATTTTTAAATAACAGTTAATATAATGTATGTATTATTTGTTGTGTGTACTATTCTTAACGTGTATTAAATACTAGCCTAATTACCAGTACGTTTAATACTAAAGTTAAACAGGAAAATGCCAATTCAACATAAGAATCGTAAGGCTTATAAAATGTTGTAATGGGTATTAATATATGTTAATTTACTAGCATACCCAAATCCCTGTTCAATATGTGACTTAGTTTTATAATATCAATCATGTAACAGTCACACGGATGACGAAAAACAATTAACAACAGCAACTAGATATAGCAGCAGCAAACGTGCTTTTGTTATTGGTTCATATTCGTATTTTAAAATTGTCTACGTTACATGCGAGTGCATCAAATGGAATACGAAACGAACACCAATAATCGCACGTCATCAGATTACTTAAGAATGTACAATTGACATGAGGTTATATAACATTTAAATCACTAAACCGTTTGAGTTGTTTAAAAAAGTAATTTAAAACGTAAATTATTCATTCGTAGTACTTTCGCTTACCGCAAAAACGAGGTAGAACGCGAACTTCCCCATATAGTAAATCGGTTCCGCGTACACTCGTATCTTCAGACGGCGTCCAACAGCGGCGGTCGTACACACGCTCTTATCTATGAAAAGTTATGATACTACCATATAATTTTATATCTGCTTCTTCAATGACCGCAAATAATATTATTTGCAAATCCTGTCTATAAAATGATAATTGTAGTAGGTACATTCAAGAGGACTTGTACTCATTTTTTGTATGTACCTTCCTTACATTCCCTTCTGTTTCCCGGTCATGGCCATGTCGTAATGTGGGCGATTCCCACATGCTCATTATGTTTCATTACTTATTGAGAGATACAATTTAGTTGACATAAATCTTAATAAAGGCACTTTGTTAGAATATCCGTGCATGCAATGCGCATAATGCGCATTAACATAGAATCAAACATGTTCGATGTCTGTGATTTTGAAGGTAAAACGCAAGCGTTTATACAACGATTAAATGTTTCCAGTGATATAGACTGAGCATAAAGACTCAAACAAATATCCTCTATGTATCTGTTACACCTTATGTTGGAACATAATTACTTTTCACTTATATGTTCTATTATGTACTGTACTAAATATGCCAATATGCATGCTATCTTTACCGTTGTTCCTTTCAGGAATCGGCAGCAGTCTCATTTTATGACCCGAAGTGGCGTCATATATTTTGAATATATTGTCGCCGAAAGGCGTCCGGAAGCACACAGCGGTTGACCTCTTGTAGTCCTTAAAAAGCAGGTACACATTGCCCCCCGGGTAGTGCCAGACAAATGTACCATTCGTACAGGACTTGGGGACTCGTATTTTGGCTGTGTAGTTGGCATCCCGGTGAGACCCCCTTATAATGTAAATTTGTATAACGCTTGGTTTCGTAAACAATTAATTGAACAGATGATTGTTATGAAAGGTAACTGATTACACATACAATGAAAACTATACTAGCTTCAATATATTATTACGGGCCATTTGCGTAGACAGTCCTCTACTAAAGATTAAAATGTAAATAATGTTGCAAGATAAAAACATAGACATATTGCAATATGCACTCGAAACATATCTACGACAGACAGTTAAGAAATTTATGAGCAAACAAATAACATACCCACGGGCGGGTTCGAGGTCACAAGGTCCTTCTGACAAAAACGCCACGGAAAGTGCGAACAGACCGTATAAGCATACAATCCTGATCATAGCTGCGGTTAATATATCAATGTGATGTTAAGATGTACGCTGTAAAAATCAAGTATACTTATCTCATCAATGTAGATTTACCGTATTTACTCTAGTTTTTAGAAAATATGCCTTTTCAGCCAAAATAATTATTTTTTCATTCTTGCTTTTCTGATATCAGGATTTCCCCGTAAAAAATGACTATTTTTTTCATACATTTGCATTTTGTTCACATATATTCGTTAATCCGTGTAACATCGCATGTGATCTAACAATAGGTTGATGGTCATACAACCTAGCAGATGGACTAGAAGTGTGTGGACCGTTGCATTTGCTTTATTTCGATATATGGGCATGACTATCGGTAGAAGTCATTTGTTTTATCTCAACCAAGAGGTTAAATGAACAAGTTGAATACTCTGACGATAATACCACACTTGTTTGTGATGTCTTTTTTTACAGAATAGAATATATTTTGTATCTAAATGTTCTGATAAGAAACAGATCAATTATTGTGAAGAGCCCGAAATCTTATAACAATTACGTATACACATACTTTTTATATGATAAATGGTATGCTTTCTGTTGTATCAAATATGCCTTATATATAGCGTTTCGTTGCGTAAGTCATAGTTTTTTTAAGTTTAATACAAACCACGATAGACGAGTGCGATTACACGATGGAGTTGACAGCAGGGTTCGATGCTGAATGTCCAATTAAATGAAAACTATGAAACGATATTATGATGATGATGGCATGATGTGATATTATGGTACAATTAAGATTTCACGCTAATTATGGTTCGATGCAATGATGACTATGATTTCCTGATTCGATGATGACGAGAAAGACATAATTAAAACTTAATGCTAATGGCTCCTTGTATTATTGTTATATCCTTTCGTCGTCATCGCATCGTGTCATTTTGAAATTGTATTATCCCTTAATTATTAACATACATGTTACTGTTCATGTTTATAATTAATAACAATGGCGATGATATGTTGACGATGGTTCGATGACGGTAGTAACAACATGCTTTCTGTATCGTTCATATATGGTATCATCGAATTCAATTTTATAAAACAGTGACATGTAAACAGTTATATATTAACCGGTATACGTCTCAAAGCTGTGTTTATATAGTTACGTGTTCTCTTATTGCTCAATAAAACGAAGCGGTAAGAGAAAAAATAGAACCGGGATTTGTGAACGATACCAATAAACGTTACTGTAACTAATTCTTATGGCTAAAACACAGTGTGCATGCGCGAACAAAAAGATTGTAAACAATAACAATCAAGTGGTCTATAAGCGTTGGCTTCCGTCAACAGCCTAAGTCCGCATCTCTTTAACGCCGTAAGTGAAGTGTGTTTACGTTCAACGACAAATACGTAGAGTACACTTAAGCGGAAACTATCGTACATCCTTAAAAAACCCTTAATAGAAGATATAAGTGGTAAATAATATCCTTGTAGGTCAAGATGTTAGTAATTTTTCAAATCGACTCATCAATCAGTATTTGTTTTTCTGGATTTATATAAAGATAGGACAAACCATCATCCAAGTAGGAGTATTTTGTATAGTCGTATCTTCTCTTAACATATGTTAATGGTCACAAAGGATACTAACAACCCTGTAGGCTCCTGCTGAGAGAATAGATAAACTCCAGTGTAATGTTAGTTTTAACCATCATATTAGGAAGTAAAATCACTCTTGCAGAGTCCACATATCCACGAGATGATTAATCAGAGCACGTGTCCGTATTAAATACAAAACCGTCTTACCGGTTTTGATCTGATATTACACTTAAAAGGCCTAACATTAACACATGGTTCTTTCTTTAAGCACGAACAACAAATTAGATAAGGGTTCGTTTATATACAGTTCATTAATTCATGCAATTGTTAAATAGAATATTTTCAAAATCACTAAATATCCTATACATGATATTTAAAATCTTTAAAGGATGAAACCCCCTTATAAAACACAAATCAGAAACATTAAAGAAACATTTTTTGGTGGTCAACACATTGAGTATTTCGGTTTGTAAGCCACAGCCAAACATATCTTTTTAAACACCTATGTTTTAGTGTACGAATCTCTTACACTTGCTATCGTTCATGAAAAATAATTCACACTAGCAAAACCGGTACATTGATAAATACAATTATATTTTTATATTACAGATTTTCAATAAGCATATCTTGTTTTTGTAGGCTTTAATATATTATTTACTGAACTTTTTGTACAAGAAATAGAATCGATTCTTTATAGCTTTATTGTAATTCTTGAGAACATATAGAATGTCCTTTTTTTAAGAGACAACCTTTAACATAATGCTTATTACTAAGTCGTACTTGTATTAAAATAAAAAATAAAAACATGTGTTCATGTATACAATATTAGTGCTAAGTATGACATCTGTTAATTACAATTTATGAGGTGTGATGTTAACTTCGTAATTTTGCATCAATTTGTTTACTAAGCGCATGCATGTATGCATATATTGTACATTACGGTAACAATTCCTTTAGCAAACCAATCTTTGCGCATTTGCGGAAAACCCCGATTGTATAATATAACAATAATCTGGTGTATTAAAAGACTAGTTAATTTTTATTGTGAACAATAGCGATTTTCAGTACATGCGCACATACTGGTTAAAAACTGATAACCCTTTTAAAACATGGCCCAAGTCAGGAAACTATCAAAAAGTAAAAACTTCCGTGGGCTTACCTTTTACAATTTTAATTCTATATTGTATAAATTGTTGATTTATTTTTGAAAGTAATGAAAAAGGCGGAAAATGATAAAATCTATATGTTTTAAAAAGGTTTCTGCCTTATATATCGGAATAAATATTTCGCTTCAGACGCGAACGGAGGACATCTAATGCTATCCTCTTGACACCAGGGTTAAGCCACAAAGTAAAGTACGTACATATGAATGTTATCAAGAATGAACACCAAATCACGATATAAAACAGAACTCAAAAACAGGAAAATAATAAGTGGCCTAAAATGTCCTTTGCTGATTGATATGAGAATATTGAATTATAATGGCTTGAATAATAGCATTTTATAATGATGTCTGATAAAAAACGTTAAATATGTTTTATTCAAACCATTTTAATTAAATGTGATGTAACATATCAAATAAACAATACATAACACATATAAATGCACAATTGTTTCAGAGATTTTTTAAGTTTTAATAAATAAGGAGTAGCAAGCATATTGCAGATGGTGAGCAGGTAACGGTAGTTATTTTACACTTGCATGATGAATTAATTAAGTTACAGTCCGAAATGCTGATTTTTTGGTAAACTTTACCATTTGACCTTTAAGATCTTCATTGAACTTTGAGGTAGGGAGAAAGATGTTATATGCGATACATCTTTTTATGACAAAAATATGTGGTAATAAATGTGTGCATGATGAATGACACAGCTACAGTCCTGACACCCCATGATGTTCCCCATTTTCATATTCCCCACTTGTTGTGACCTTGATCTTTCAGATAGGAAGATGATTATAATCGGCGACAAGCCATTTAAAATACAGTATGATTAAAATTGTATAGCGCGGGAAAACTTTTTATGGCAAATATTTTACCCTCTACTTCTTGGCAAAACCTCGACCTTTGAGAATGAAGACGGGTGTAATACGCGACACGTTGTTTTATCTTACCTGTCATGTGTGGTAAGGTATTCTAAATTAACACGATGAATGACAGTGTTGCCGGACGGGCAAACTCGGACAAGTAATTTAATACAATACAACGTCTGACCTTTAATTTATACTTTTAATGACCTCTTAGAGATGGAGATGTTACATGCAACATGCGACCGATCATCTTCTCATCGTTGCAAATTGCGATTAGTTAGTTTTATTACATTGTATATTCCCTACAAGATGTTTGCTATGAATAATTTATTGTTTAGCTTTTTGTGTAACCTTGACCTTTGAAGCACCGGTACGATTTTTATACGCGATATGAATTACACTACAATAAAGTCTACAGATATTGTTAAGTATTTTTTATTTAACATTTG